>NW_014575399.1:0-217131 GCF_000803265.1 Ordospora colligata OC4 | reverse complement strand
ACTCATCAATCACTTCACATCACCACACAAATCACATCATATGTATCTATCATCTATACAAAACACTCTGTTTCCAAACACTTCTGCCAACTCTCTCCATCCCACTCTACTCTCATCACTATTCTCATTAAAATTACAAATACCTACAATACTTATATGACTCATCCTTCCTGTATCATTCAATCTCAAGAATGATCGTGGTACATACTTTATATCTGTGTATCCAATATCTATCCATTCTAGTTGTGTCATACATTCTAGTCCATCTATCTGTGATATCTTAGTTCCACTGATATCAATCTTCCTTAACTTCACTAACTTATCTATTACATTCAATTCATACACTTCAGAGTTACTCATGTAAAGAATCTCAAGATTAACAAGATTTTCTATAAATGATACATCTGTTACTTTTGTGTTACTAAAATCTAATCTCTTCAACTTTACAAGTGCTTGTATGCATGATATATCTGATATCTTTGTATCACACAGATTCAATATCTGTAGATCAACAAGGTTTTGTACACCTGATATATTTTTTATTTTAGTTCCACTGATGTCAAGCTTCTGTAAAAGCACAAGCATATTGAGATCCTCAATAGCACGAATACCTGTTGTAGATATGTTGAGCTCAAGTAGATTATGTAGTCTTCCTAAGCGTAGTAGAGTACTTACGTTGTGACAGTATTGGATACGAAGAGTGATCAAACTGACAAGGTTTGGGATTCCAAGTACTTCTCTGAGTGTTGGATTGTTCCTAATACAAATTGATTGTAGAAGTACTAGTTGTTCCAAACCTTTTATTGAGGTTAATCCTTGGTTGTCAATGATATTGAGTGTTTGTAGAGATACAGGATAGTTTAGACAGTCTATTTGATCTAGATAATTGTTTTTCTGGATGTTGACTAATTGTAGAGATGTCAGAGTGTTGATGTTGAGTACAGAACGTAAGTTTTGATTGTTAATGATTCTGAGGTGTTTTAGAGATGTGTACTTCTCAATGCCATTAAGTGATCTTAGACGATGACAGTTACGGATTGTTAGATGTGTAATGTTTTCAGGCATGTCTGTAGGAATACTCATGATTTTTGGATCTGATAGCTCAACTGATGTTTTATTGTGGTTGTATTTGCATTTATACTTATGGTTGTTATTATTGCCATTGTAGTTGTTATTGTAAGTATCAGTGTAGATGCCTATGTCATTATAAATGTTAATGTCAGTGTAGATGTTTGTGTCTTTATTGTATACACTTGTACAGTATACATTTCTAGAGTATATACAGGTTATCCATGCATAGATGCACATGCCAAACATCCTGTATGTGTTCAATACCTTGGATGACATTCTTATGAATTCACTCATTGTATAATGATTACCCATGGATGAATAGAATTTATGTATTGTATTGTCTTGTACAAACGTTGAGTATGAATGACATGATATGAAAGTGTTTCTTAAAATGGCATTATGCATATGAATGTGATGAATAGTTGATGAACAGATAGATTAATGTGATAAGAATGGATATGTGATTAATCTGTAGTTGTGATAAACTAATACATGTGTGAAGCGCACTGAATGAATGTATGAATGTATAACATGTACTGAGTTGGTATGGTAAGTGCATTTATAAAGTAAAATTTTTGAGATAAATCTGTGATAGTAGAATCCCTAATTAAATGACTGTAAACAATTCGAAGGATTTTAATGATGACATAAAGTATCTTCAAGAGATAAAAAACCTGGAATCTAGTGATAACTCAAGGTTTATAAATTACATCATGAATCAAGAAAATTGGAAAGAAATGTTCTATAGGATAATTTATGCATTAGAACATTTATATAATTTTTCGGAAGAACTCAAAAAAAAAGATAAAGATATTTCCAATCAAATTAAACTGCAAACAAACGATCTAAATGAAACAAATCCTAATAAACATGAAATGATTTCTAAATGGCTTGCAGAGTATCACAAAAAGATAACAGAAATAAATTTTGATGAAAAATAACTTTAATAAATAAACCAATAAGCCATATACAAAGTTATAGTCAAAGAATTAAGAATGATGCTAATAAAACACAAGATAGTATGATAATAGTAAAAAAGTGTGAAGTGATGGTAAAGTTATTTAATGCTAAAATACAAGACATTAAGAAAATGAAGTATTTTTAATTTTCATACTTATCGGATGTCTAAAACAGTCTAAAAATGAGTTTAATACAACACAATTGCGAAAGACTTTAAAAGATAGCCCTATATTGAAAAGTCTGGTGGATTATGTTATTAAATGTTTTTATTCAGGTTCAACTGGATTTCTACCAGGAGATGATGGTGCCAGCGTTCTTAGAAAAGATAAAAAACGGATGATGAATTTATTGATATCATATTTTCAACTAGATTTGGTAAGAAGGATAAAGAATTTGTTGATAAATGTAAATATCAATTTGAAATGTTTGTTGATAATATTAAACTCGGCTATTTAAGATCAATAGTGTCTATAGAAATGAATGAACATCTAATGAATATAAATACAATAGAATTATCAGAATTTAAAGCATATCATCATGTAATTAGCAAAACTTTAAAAGAAAAGATTTCAGTAGATTGTATTAGTGATAGTATATTATGGATGATCAAAGGATCTGATAAAAGATTTTTTTTGGACTTGATTGAGAATGCCAATGTTCAAAGATATATTCCGTTTTTTGAATCTCATCTACCTAAAGATATAATAATAATAACCCAGATGAATATTTTATGGGATAGTATTAAAAACATAGAAAAGCAAGAAATAAAAGGCACAAAAAAACTAACTGAAACCACAAAAGATAAGTTTAGTGATACCATTGGATTAATAGAAAAGGACAATGATTGTATGTATTGGAAGTTACTATTATATACGTCTGAATTGATCGGATCTGAAAATATTTCTGAATGGGATGTAAAAGATTTGAACGATATATTTAAAGAATATGAAATATATTTTATGAAGAATATTAATAATACAAATAGTGGGAAGGAATTTAATCTTATTCGCAATCTACCAACCATAATTTTAAAAATCCTAATACCAAAACCATTATATAGAGAGAAATTTAAAATACCAGATAAAATCCGTAATGAAATGATATTAAAGCATATGAAACAAGGGATTGGCGAATCAACCAAATACTTGTTAGAATGCATATTATGTGCTTTATGTGGATCAAAAAAGGATCATGTGTTTATACAAACATATATGGATGAAATTTATGATATGGTTTATAATAGAAATATAAATTTTACAAAAGCAGTAATAGAATGCATACCTAAACATATTAAAAAAAACATAATTTGGATTTTACTGGTACAGATAAAACGATAATAAGTAAATTTTTTAGTAATGTAGGCAAAATGCCTATTGAGGATAAAAAAGTGAATAAGGATAAACAGTCTGAGAATTTGTTTGATAAAAAGGTAAAAGATATAATTGAAACAACTAGAAAAGAGGAAAGAATGAAAAGAAAGGAGGAAAGGAAAGGAAAAGAAAAAACTTCGAATGTACCACAAAAACCAGGTCCTGAAAGCCAAGGATCACAAGCAATACCATCAAACCAATTAAACATAGGAGCAACGCAAAAAGAAACTCCTACGAATAAATTGGATATATATCGAAATTATATTAACAAAATATTTATGCCTCAGAATAGCAAAGACTCTAAGAAAGTAAATCTAGAAAAAAGGATTGCTATGTTTAGAGTATTTATAGCATTGTTTATAGAAAACAAATTTATAGAGGATGAAGTATCTAATATATTTAATAACCCTAATAGTTTTCCTAAACAGTCAGCAAAATTGGATCAAGAATATCCATTAAATTATAAATGGGAAATCATTGGCAATTTTGATAAAATAGTACTAGTACTGATGGGCAAAAATGATGAGATTATAAATAACATACATCAGAAATTGAATGAAATTGTCAGTATGATGGCACAAAATGATTTTGAAAAAAATAGCTACGAAGATGAAAAATACCAATATATATTTCTAAAGCGTATTCATAAAGTGACGGTTGATCTTGAAAGCGCCAAAAATATATTTAATTCAGAATATATAAAATTAAAGGATCTTCTTGACAAAATTGTAAAAAGAATATACATAAATATCATAAGGACTCTAGGAATTATAAACTCGGAAATTGCTAATCAAATAAAAGAAAAAGTGAATGAAAAACTGAAAAATATAAATGAAAATGAACTTTTTTACTTGAATAATGTATGAAAGTCATAAACGATGTTATCCTAGACATATTTAAAGAAACATTTCAGAGTGATTATGACTTAAAGAACATACATAAAAAAGGAAAAATATCATATCATATACTTTATGATCTTATGATCATGGCTAAAATAAATGAAGAGTACTTAACGGCTAAGATACCTACCAAACTAAAGAAAGAGTGTTTAAAGACTGGATTAATTTTTTATATATTATTCTTAGTATCATATATATTAAAAAACATGATAGATCAAGAGATAGAAAAGAAACAAATGTTGCCTACAAGTGAAATACCAAAAGCAATAGCTTCAGTTTAAGATTATGATAAAATTATATAAATAAATAGATTATGTATATTCTGATAATTATTGATTCTATATTTTCTTAGCAATTACTGTATTGAGAAATGCATGAATAAATTACAAATAATTCAATATCCTCAGAAAATGGAACAAGAAGACGAAGAAAACATTAAAAATAGTCAAGAAAGCAGTAACTATATTTTATTTTTTTTGAAAACTATATTGTGGCCAGTACTGATATTTATAGTATGTGTGTGGCAGATACTGGATAGACAATCAATCCAAGAACGCATATTCATAATACCTATCATGACTCTATTAATTTTAATTGCTGTGTCTGAAATTTATAGCAACTTTGTTAGTAAAGATTGGATATGCATATGCATGAATGTTGTCGCAATCATCTGGTACGCATATCTAATTTTCAAATTTATATCTAACAAACTGGTTAGTAATCCTGATGATACAGATCTCTCATTTCTTTTGATTTTATTTGAAAATTTGATCCGCTTGATGGTTTCAAACATGCAATTTACCAATAGGTTTCGATTCATTACGTATATCACTGTTGTAACTATATACGGCCGTTTAATCCTTATGATCGTTAGATATATTCCTAAAGCTCTAGAAGAAGAAAGAAGCGACTCCAATCCTAAAACATCGAGAATGAGCTAAATTTCCATTTTCAATTTGTTAATTACATCGATTAGCAGTATAATAGTAAATATTAGTACATAGAGTATTCAAATAAATAGTTATATGTTCTCATATTTATGCATTATCTGCAAATTTTGAATCATGCAGTGCGATACTGAATTTACTTTTTCATAAAATCAAATAGTGTAGACTGCTTCATTTTTTTTGGATTACTTGGCTTGATTTCATTAAGATCATCGACGCATGTCACTGCATTAGGTATCCATGCCTGTTTGAAGTATTCACAATACTTGGCATCGTAATTGCTAACTATATATAAAAATTCTCCATTTTGCTTCGAAAGAGATATCTCTGTATGCGTACCGTTCTTAGATGCGTTCATGTATATTTTTGTGTATCCTGGATGCAAAGCTGCGTAATTTTCCAAATTGATGTCTTCGTTGCTGAAGCGAATTTCATTATTTTGCATATTACACTCCTTAACAATATTATTCATTCCAAACAAATGGGTTTATTAAATATATAAATTATGTGTGCTCAGGAGGCACCGTTGCTTGTATTACCATCGTTTATCAAATTTATCATTTGCTTTTCTATATTATTTGCATTTAGTGAAGTTGGATCAAGATACAAGTTTTTCATTACAAATCTTTGACTTACATCTCTCCTTGTAGAGTCATTAACACATTCCTGAAGATTAGCCTCTCTACCGTTCAAGCCAAAAGTCTGAGTTGCTGTGATGCATTTGTTTTGACCTGGATATTTGAACTTGACATATTGTTCATATCTCACTATCTCCCAAGTATTTGCATCCATGGTTCCGCATACATTAATATCATCAGCCAAGCTGCTTTTACATAAACGCTCTTTGCCCTGTATAATTGCAGTGTTGTCGTTATAAACTACGAACTTTGAACATCCGTGATTTCTTTTAATCTTATCTGGACTAGATATTCTAAATTCATTATTGAATATGGAAAAATACAAATTCCTGGAGTGCGATACAATTTCAACCAGTTTTGCATCATTAATTAACTTGTTTAACCTTGTATCATTAATTAAATTGCTTAGACTAGTATAAGTATACGCCAACTCAAAAAGCACAATTATGAATGGTATGAACATTGCAAATCATACAACAAATGTTTCTTATTCAAAACATCACAATCAAACATCAGGTTTCATAATGTGCAATACAACACATCGATCCATCTGTAAAAACACATCGTTAACACATCCATGCATAGAAGCACAAAACAGCTTTCATAAAAACAAATAACTTTAATCATTATGCATAGATTCCATTGTGAAAATATGTCGGAGAAATAGCAACATCTCTATTGCTTTTGTACTGATCCAGTGATTTCATTCTTGGATACGGCACTGACCCATCAATCATGTGAGGAAATAACCCTAGGCTTGGATCGATATTTGTTAGCGACTCCACACTTCCAACAAACGACTTAATCTTCTTTCCATCTGCATCATAAAGAATCAAACGCGATTTCAGTTGTTTTCGTATTTCTGGAGACAGGCTGAGTATGTATTCAAGCATACTTCCCATGGGCGCATCCCCCTTATGCTCCAAATTATCCTCGGATCCATTGTTGGACTGACTGTCTTCACCTTTAACATCACTTATATCGAAAATTTGATCTATTGATTCAGGTACGCATTTTTTTGCAACAATGGCCATTCCTTCAGGTTTTAGCTGACTGGGATCAGGCATCATGCACAAACCATGCTTATTTTTTATATTTACTCCTCCATTCACAGAGTAAGGAATCCATACAGAATTATCACTTGGAACTTCACTTACAGGGCATGTCTTAATATTATTGTTGAATTCATGTTTACACAAGTTGATGTCGCCTTGCCTTATTTCACTCGTCTCACTTGTGATCATAAAATTTGATTCAATTGCCTTTTTAGCTCCCTTATTCTTCTTGAAATCAATCAACAAAACGCTGTCGCCTTCAGCTTCAGAATGCTTTGTTGATAAAATCATGCTAGGATGGCTCCTAGAAATTATCTTAATCACTCTTTCTCCAGTACTCAATCCCATCACTAACTGAACTAGGCAAAAAAAAACTAGTTTCATAATCTCTGCCACAAAACAAAATTTATATTCTTTAGCGTTTCAGAATCCTCAAATAAACGTTCATTTGATTCAAAACTCAAACATATGCGTTTTACACTGAATATATGAACAATACAAACCAATTACCCATAATAAATGTTTATTGATCAGGCAATTTAATATCACCAGTATTAATCTCATGGATAACCTCTTTTGGGCACTTCCCATCAACTTTGCATCCAATCGCCTTGCATGTTCCAAGAACCTCCTTCACTGCTCCAGTGAGTGTTCTTGAAAAAGACCTCGTAGACTTCGCAAGCCTGGCTATCTCAACAACCTCAATCATCTTGATACTTCCAGAGTGCAGAATATTCTTTTCCTTCTTCCTATCACGTGGTGCCTCTTTCAAAGCTTTGATCACAAGTGTGGACACACTCGGTTGGATCTCAACCGTCGCCTTCCTGTCCTTTATCGCAAGTTCAACATGCACCCTTAGACTCTTATAGTCAGATGTTGCTTTCTTGATATCCTCTCCAACAACCTTCGATGACAGTCCAAGAGGACCAACCTTCTGTGCAAGTGTTGCTCCAGGAAGCTCTCCGCCAATCACTCTTAGCTTAATATACTTCGTATCTGGATCCAAAACCTTCTGAGTATTCATTCAACAAGGGTCATCCTTAAGCAATTTTTTTGTTCAATTTACAGCAATTTATCCACATTCTAACATACGTTCAAGCACTACATCCCAAATCAACATCACCAACTCAAAACATATACCATACTTTTCATAATCACAGTTTATATTCAGCATTCACTCGGCATCCTCATCCAACCTTACATATCCATTTGGCATAATACTTTCCAGAAAAGCCATAACAGCAGGATCGTCTGTCCCTTCTGCAATATTTACTAGTTCATCAAACATCTCAAAATCAAACCCAAGTCTTTCAGAAATCGCAAAAATAAACCTTCTCATTACCTCATACCTCTCATTGATCTTCTTCATCTCAAGACTGATGTAGTATTCCCCTCTGCTTTTCACACTGCCAAGGATCTTCTCATTAAAAAGCTCCTTGCGTCTGCAATCCGCTTTAATCATTCGTTCCATCTTCATGAATCTTCTGTCATTGTTCTCCATCTGCTTCTTCATACTTGTTACCAACTCATTCAAATCATCTATTTCTTTACTTTTGCTCAGTACCTCTTCTCTCAAATTCATGTTCAATACCCTGTTTTTCTTTATCTTCTCATTCTTCTTTGTCATCTCACATTCCAACCTTGCCACTTCCTTCATCAGCTCGTCTACTCTCAATTTCAACTCTTCCATAATGCCACCCCAAGTCTTACAAAATCTTCAAATCAAGTAGAATCGTTTATTAAACCTTTCGAGAGATCCTACAATCCTGTCTCGATCCACTAATAGTAAACAGCATGTTTCAGCAACTCAATAACAATATAAAGCCTTAAAAACGGATATCTAAATTCAGGTATGTTGTTATTCCATGACGAAAGGCTGGACACATCAGTGACTATTTTATACGCCACCTGGTGTAAATTACTCTCCAGATCATGTCTGCTTATCAAGTAAAACCTGTCATTATAAGGATCTATGCTAACAAGCCTTTCTAAATTAGGCTCTGGCTCTCCCTTTAGAAGAATAACATTGATATCAGATAATGCTTTCTTTATGTAATCTTTGATACCACTTTTTATACTGTTACTGAATCTTCTTTTTAAATCGTTAATAAGATCAGTCATAGACTTATAATTCGCATTATACGCAGACAGAGAATAGCATGCTTGTTCTATACCAGCTATGTAGCTATCCATCAAATTCAATATATCATTGTATTTTGCAATATCTACAGTCATACTTCCATAATTTGCTTTTTGAAATGCAGATAAAAACCTAAAGTTCATCTTATCAATCTTCTTAGAAACCTTGAGAATTGTCCTGCGCGCCTGCTCAATACATGTAGATTTCAAAATATGATTTACAAAACAGTCGCTTGCTCCCTTTTCATTGTATATATCAGTAATGAACTGACGATTGTCTGACGGTACGTATATAGGTATGTTCATCGGATTCTTTATATGATCCAGCGTCACACGAGCCCAATCAAACAAACGGATCACTAAAAACGCCAGAGGCTTCATATCATCAGTGTACGAAAACTTAGATGGATTGCTTGAGTGGGTGGTGGAATCGCTATATTGTTTTGGATATGGATATTCACGCGCAATTCCAGGCTCGATGTAATTAGATTCATGTGAAAGGGTGGAATCACTATGTTGCTGTGTAGATTCATGCGGAAGTTTAGTTTCAACACAATTCACACATAAGCATAGAACGTATACGCATAAGTATGCAGGAACACATAATCTCGTCTTCATGTGGGTTAAAAATCCAAAAAAAGTTTTATTTAGCAAAAGCATCCACAAGTGATATCCACAACATTCTTATTACACATTGTATATGCAACAATTCAAAGCTTGTACTGTCTTACAAGCATAAACACATTAATTGTAGAATGCAGGTTGTCCTTCTCCTCTCTCCACAACCTTCGAGTATGCTTCCTCAAAGTCCTTCTGCATCACCACATATCTGCTTCCACGTACCGCAAGCATCCCTGCCTCCTGGCACACAGAGTTTATGTCTGCACAGCTGATCCTCTCAGGTCGATGCACAAGACTCTCAATATCAACATCATCCCCAATACTCATCTTCGATGTAATTGCATTCAGTACAAGCCTTTTCTGTCTTCTATCCGGATATGGAAACTCTATCTTCCTGTCAAGTCGTCCAGGTCTTAGAAGTGCTGGATCAATCGTGTCTGCCCTGTTCGTTGCCATTATCACCTTCACATTCGTTGACTGATCAAACCCGTCCATCTGGTTCAGTAGCTCAATCAGTACTCTTTGCACCTCCCGATCTGCAGATGTCGATGCATCAAACCTCTTTGTTGCAATCGAATCAACCTCATCAATAAAAACTATTGATGGCGCTCTTTCCCTTGCAAGTCTGAATACATCTCTGACCATCCTAGGTCCCTCCCCAAGGTATTTCTGTACAAACTCAGACCCATTCACCCTGATAAACGTTGCTTTTGTATGATTCGCAACCGCTTTCACAAGCATTGTCTTTCCTGTACCTGGCGGCCCGTACAGCAATACACCTTGCGGTGGATCTATTCCTATCTGTCTGTAGAGATCAAACTGCAATAATGGAAGTTCCACTGTCTCTCTGATCTCCTGCTTCTGCACATCAAGTCCTCCCACATCTGCATATGTCACATCAGGTTTTTCCTCATCTCCAAGCACAGGAATCGTGCTATCCACCTCTGGAGGAAGTACATCTACAATTGCACTAGAATGCCTGTGTAACGCAACCGTTGTGTTTGGCTTTAGCAATTCCCTATCGACAGTTGACAAAATCTTCACAACAAAGTTGCTTCCTGCTGTAGAGCCAACTATTGCTGTGTTTGCATCAATTGGCTCCAGAAACTGCCCCATGATTAGTGGCACACTCTTCACTCTGTTGAGTTCATCCTTACTGTGACTCTCTTCTCTCTTAAGTGTTTCTATTTCTTTGCGCACATATGCCTCTCTGATTTCAAGCATCATGAGCTTCCTTTCGATTTGTTTGTACCTTATGAATGTGTCATCTGGCAAAGTGCCTGCATGCATTGAAAGGGCAGTTTTGTATTATTTATGTATGGATGTGTAAAGATAAAAAGTGGCATTGATAGGTATGTGCTAAACAATGAGTATGTAATGAATTAGATTAATGTAATGTGAAAGTGTATTACAAACAAATCAATATATGCAGCAATTTACTGGTTTATCACATGATATTATTTTACTTTATACATTTACTTCACTTTACTTCATATTCATTCATTTATCGCGTGTTAGTATTTCACTTCATATTTATTCATCACATATTATGATATGATATTATTCCAATTCACTCATTACTATTCCACTTGATATATTCACCTCGTATTCATTCATCACATGATTTTATTCTAATCCATCCACTTAATTCATTACTACACCATATTCGTTCATTCATTCACCTCTTATACACTCATTCATTCACCAGGTGATATGGATAAATGTATAAGATTAAATCAAAAATCAGCAAAGGGTGCATGACATACGAACAGATCCCTGCTACTGATATCAAGCACATCATGTTCATTGCACAGAAATACACGCCAATTGAAAAGGTCGGGGAGGGCTCGTTCAGTGTTGTGTACAAGGCATTAGACACTGAGTCAGGCAGACATGTTGCAATCAAGGCAATAACAAAGACAAGCTCTCCAGCACGTATTCTTGAGGAGTTGACGTTCTTGAAGACACTCGGTGGAAAGAAAAACTGCATGGGATTGCTAGGATGCTTCAGACAGGAAGATCAGGTTGTTGCTGTGTCACCATACTTCGAGTCGATCGATTTCAGAGAGTTCATCTCAAGTGCAAGCATAATGGACATCAAGAAGTACATGTACAATCTATTGATAGCAATAGAACATGTACACAGCAACAACATTATACACAGGGACCTGAAGCCTAGCAACTTTCTTTACAACAAGGATATTGGAAAGGGAATGTTGATAGATTTTGGACTTGCACAGCATGAGGAGCAGAAAAGCAGAAGTCGAAATGAGGAGCCAAAAAAGACACAGACTCCACAGTTGTTTTTCCATACTGTGGTTTCTAAGACAAGACCACCTGGATGCTATGAAGGAGACAGTAGACCACAGATGAAGGCAGCAAGAGCTGGTACACGCGGGTTTCGTGCACCTGAGGTACTATTCAGATATGGACAACAGACAAGGGCAATTGATATGTGGTCTGCAGGAGTAGTGTTTCTGACAATGTTGAGCGGGCAATATCCTTTTTTCTACTCAAGCGATGACATTGATTCTATAGTAGAGCTTGCAACAATATATGGGCATGGAGAGATGAGGAAGGCAGCAAAGTTCTATGGAAGAGCATGGAGATCGAATGTGGAGACCATACCTGAGGAGAGGGTACGATTTGAGACAATAATTGAGTGTTTGAATCCATGGCCCGAGGTTGGGAGTGATGGATACGATCTTCTGTACAAGATGCTTGATTTGTATTCAATAACAAGGATCAGTGCGTCTGATGCATTGAAACATCCGTTCTTCAATGGAATGTGAAGAGATACAGCACTTGCAAATAAATAGAAGTTGATTTATTTAACATCAGGTATTTGCCTGTATATGGATGTGAATGTGATCTGCTGAGTAATGAAAGTGTTTGATGCATAGAACAGTTATATGAATAGATTATTACTTAATTATTATGAATATCTCATTACTGATGTAACACAATGAATTGGATAATTATTGGATGCATCATGTGTGATTCATACTCATTTGTAAAAGTACACTTATTGGCATGATATATTGTATATTGCATGACTATGTAAAGGTATTCATTATTTATATATCTATATTCATCAATTATAAATCATTGTAGATTATATCAGATCACTTAGATACACAATCTGATCTTGATTATCACCTGTGCCTATGCTGTTGTATGAAATCGCATTGCCTATGCTTGGTGATGATTGATATTGATATTCATTGTCTGTTTGATCATTTTCACTACCTTTTAAAACATATGGAGGTTTTGATTGTCTCTCTGTACAGTCATCCACAGATCTATCTGATGTATCAGATGATGATGAATCAGAAGATTCCTCACTTGAAGTGGATTCATCACTTTCTTTTTCATTTGGATTATTAGCAGTATCTTGAGTGTTTTCAGATACATTCGTTTTAGCATTTACATCATCTTCATTATTGTTTGTTGTGTATTGCTGCTTTACATCATCTGTCTGGTCATTTGTGCGTTCATTTGTCTGCATTTCATTTTGAACGATGCATCTTGCAACTACGGTATTGCAGAGAACCTTACGTGTGATCCATCCCTGTAGAATCTTTGGTTCAGTACTTGCAGGTTGTGCAACATACTTGATCACGGTAGATGGCTGTACTACAGATGCTGTGTATGCAGGGATGAGTGTTTGAGGTTGAGTTGGAACCATGGAGATTGTTTTTGTGACGGTTATGGCAGATGGTTGTACGTATGTAGTGCTTGGAATGGTTGGTGCAAAGTACTGTGGTTGTGTGTTTATCTGTGGTTTTCTGGTGCTGATAGTTTTGAGCATATTGCAGATTACTCCGACGCTTTTGCTTATTGCTTTGACCATATTAAATCCATTCATCATGGGAACTAGTGAGCTTTGATCGACAGCCACTCTAATTGGACTCATAAACATTCTAGAGTTCTGGTTATTCAGTGGATGTGTAGCAGATGTTGTCTGTGTGTATGGCTGAAAAACAAGTTGCATAATAGGTTGCTGTGGTTTATATATAGGTTGTGTTACTACTACAGGTTGTATAGGTTGTGCTGTTATTAAATGTTGTACAGGTTGTATAGATCGCTGAGCAAGTACAGGTACATCATATGGTTTGACTATTGCAGCAGGTTGTATAGGTTGTGCTGTTATTAAATGTTGTACAGGTTGTATAGATCGCTGAGCAAGTACAGGTACATCATATGGTTTGACTATTGCAGCAGGTTGTACAGGTTGTGCTGTTACTAGATGATGTGTCACTGCTACGGGTTGTGTGTGTTGTGCATACGTATTCATATGTAAAGCTGGAGATTGTACAACATTGTATGTATTCGAAGTACTTGCTTGTGAATTAGAGATATTTTGAGGCATCTGCTTGACAACCACTGGTGATGAAAATCGTGGAATGTTGCTAATGACTGCTGCTGTGTTTGATACAGGCTTTACACTTACAGATGATGTCTGGAGTAATGTATTGTTTGGCACAGGAACAACCTTAACAGCTGAGAAGTATGTTGCCAAAGGCCTGCCTTTTATATGCAAAGCATTTGAGGGCACAAGTTTGATTACACTGCATGTGATTGAAGTAACCATGAAAAGCCATGTGAATGCATATACAGCAAGTCTCATTGCATGTTCATGCACTAAGTAATTTATATGTGCTTGTTTCAAGCCGAAAATATGTGTTGAGTTTGTTTGATGTTGGCATGTGCAATAGCGATGTATAAGTGATGGAAATATAAAGAGATTTATATAAAGAGTATGTCAAAAGATGTATGATATTTATTGTATATTGTATGGAAATAATATCGAAAGAATTTATATAAAGACTATGAAAAGATGTATCGAAAGATGTGATATTTATTGCATTGTTACTTTATGATGGATTTGCATATATCTCATATAAACTATTTTGTATTATACAAGTTTAACATATATGATGAATGACATTCATTTAGTACATGATTCTGTTGTATTATGTATTATTCATTGTGATGATAATCTTATGTGTGGTTGAAACATTTGCATAAAAAAAACGAGTGAAGGGGTAAACAAAACCATGGGGAATGCATTGTCTAAGATCAACAGCGTATTGCATGACAGATTGCGGAGTTTGTTTTCTGGAGACAAGGAGCAGTCACTGGCAATGATTGGATTAGATGGGGCAGGAAAGACGACTCTTCTATTCTATTTACAGACAGGAGAGGTGCATACGACGGTGCCTACGCTTGGATTCAACTGCGAAGTAGTGAATGTGGGAAGTTTGAAGTTTGTAGTGTGGGACATTGGAGGACAGAGTACGTTCAGGAGATTCTGGAAAGACTATGTGAAGGACAAATCTGGGATTGTATACATGGTTGATGCAGTGGACACGATGAGATTTGCCAGTGCAAAGGAAGGATTATGGGAGATTCTGAAAGGGCTGGAGAGGAGCAGCATGCCTCCGGTGCTGGTATTTGCAAACAAGATTGATCTGATAAAGACTGAGGAGGGCAGGAAGACAGCGGTGAGCAGCATATACAATGCGCTTGAACTGAAGGAGTACTCTGGAGCATCGTGTGTGGTTCCGATCAGTGTGTATGAAGCAAACTCAGTGACGAACGAGGACAACCGAAGGAGGATTATTGAGGCGTTTGAGTGGTTGAATAAAGAGCTGAAGCAAGTGGATGCAAATGCATACTGAAGAAGGAAAGAGGTGTGCTATGATTGATATTAAATTCAAATATTTGGATATGATTTATTGAGAGATTGAGTGTTGCAGTGAAAATATGTAGTCAAATGTGTTGTAATAATACATTCCTAAATATGCATATTGAAGCATGGTGATTTGTATATTGATAACGATATATTTGAGAAATACAAAAGGCGTTAAATGAATGAGATAAGAGAAGATGCAGGATTATTTACACATAAAAGTAAGAAAATGTTAATGAAAATCACTCAGGTTGTAGGAATATCGATCATTGCTACTATTGTGTCACTGTTTCTTGTGGTTTTGCTACCTGATGTTTTACGTCCAATAACATTGATTATATGGCTTTGGGATTTTTGGATTTTTCTTCTACATATTCCTGCTGATAATAAACAAATTGCTGGATTAATTAAGGCAATATTCAATAGTAATTTATCTACGAAACGTATGCTGTATGCAAATACATAAACGTGGATGCATGTAAACCTTTGTTCTGCTATTTTCATAGTCAGTTGTAATAAATTACTATATTGATTAAGAGTATCATGAAAAGATTTTTATTCTAGAATTGGAGACATATTTTTGAAATATCTGTGGGATAATCCAGCCTTTGCTGACATCCTTGCTCTTGGATCATACTCAAGCATCTGAGAGATGAGATCAATAAAATCCTGAGAAGTTTCGAAGATTGTTTTTAGATCCACTGGACTCCATATTGGAAAATCAGCCTTGTAGTTAGGAAAGTTCTCAACATTTGACCATTTTGAATTGCTAGGTGTGCCAAGGATCTTGAATATCTTGAAGAGCTGATCTATCTCAGAGTCGCCAGAAAAAAAAGGTTTCATGAGAACAACTTCTGCCATTATGCAAGCAGCGCTCCACACATCAACAGAAGCATCATAGTATTTACAACCAAGGAGTAGCTCTGGAGGCCTGTACCAAAGAGTCACTACCTCAGTTGTGTATGTTCGTAAAGGAATTCCTGCAACCCTGCCAAGGCCGAAATCTGCAAGCTTAATATTTCCTTTTAGATCGACAAGTATGTTTTGAGGTTTAAGGTCTCTATGGAAAATATTTCTTGAATGGCAATATTCCATTGCGGTCAGAAGCTGCTGAGACATTTTCCTAATGAACTCTTCGCTTGGAAGACGACCATCGTCACACAGTTTATCCAGGTATCTTCTAAGGTCAAGCTCCATGTATTCGAAAACAAGATACATTTTGTTATTATTGTATATTACATCGCTTAGTTCTACAATTGTAGAATGTTTTATGTTTTTGAGAAGCAATATTTCTCTTATTGTGGTGGCTGGTATTCCTTCGTTTTCGTTTTCGAGTCTGATTTTCTTTAGTGCGACTATTCTCTGTGTGTTTCGTTCGATTGCTTTATAGACTACTCCGTAGGTTCCTTCTCCGATTTTTTCGAGCTTCTGAAAAGATTCTGCCATCCGGGATAAAAACAGAAGATGATTTGATTGTAACGAATGTGGTTTATGAATTACCTGCTTGTATGGTTAGGTATAAGCTAGGTATGGATTGAAAATGTTATTTTTATATGTGTAGTGTAATTCAGTGATTCAGGTAGCTCATGGGTGATGCGGAGCAAAAGAGTACGCCTCTGGAGAGACTCGAACTCTCGACCTTTCGGTTAACAGCCGAACGCGTTAACCACTGCGCTACAGAGGCTCATCCAAAAAGTATCGGTCAAAATACCTAACACTTTCAATAATCTTTATTCATGATATTTTACTACACACTTCACATCATCTTATATTACATAGATAATCAATTAGTTGTTTTATGTATAACAGATTCTTATTCACATTATGAACTAATTTACTCATTCATACCATAGGATATTTATTCATTCACATTATGTGTTAGATAACACCATACACCTTATAAATAATCTTCCACTAGTACACATAATCTTTGTATACTTGTACATTAACAGAAACCAATTCACTTATTCCACTCTCAATCCATATCTTGCATACATCATACAACATCTACAAATACTCCCAATCCATATCTTATCTTACATTATGTTCATCTACAAAAATTATCACTCGCTATTGCCCCAATGGATACCCTTGAGAAAACCTCTAGAACTACCAGGCTAGTCCCAAAGATCGCATCAAACAGTCCGCATGACATCGTACTGTATGCAATATCAACAGAAAAAGCCGCACGATGTATGGAACAGTTCAACACGATGGTCTTCTACGTCAAGAAGACATCAACTAAACCAGAAATAAAACAGGCAATCGCTGAACTGTACTCTGCAAAAATCAAAAAGATCAACACACTCATAAACAAGCATGGCAAGAAAGCATACGTCAGGTTTGCAGAGGATGGTGTTGCACTCCAGATAGCATCAAACATTGGCATAATCTGAATAAAATTATTTCGCTTTCAATATAAATCTTATAATTATAACAGCATATCTATTTTATTCAAGTCACAATTCTAAAAACTAACGCAAATACTTTCATCATAAATTCAACATCTCACCAAGTGCCATTACAAATGTCGACTCCAACTCTTCAATCCTCCCAATAACACAATACTTCAGTGGAAATACATCTAAATACTTCTGAACAAACACCGATCCTTCAGAAACCATCACCTTCGACATCTTTCTCACATTGCACTTGTCTATCAATAGAACTAAAAAGTTCGGGTGATGCTTCCCAACATTTTGGAACAGTCCATCCGTAAGAATCACGTTAATTCCATCGTTAAACTCTTCAATCCAATCAATCCTTGTTTGAGACTCATTAAATTTCATACTCTTCACTTCACATCTCTCCAAACTATTTCCAAACTTGTATACCTCAACAGGAATCCCAAGAATAGAAAACGATTTGCTTATTTTCGAGTACAAACTCAGAAGCATATCAATCATTTCCTGACTATACATGCTTTTGCTATTATCAACAAACAAGCGGAGAACATACTCCCTCTTCTCACTCTTTTGCCTCTTCATCCATATCCTGTCTCTTCTAAACCCACTTGCAATATACGGAACCAACCTCTTCATATTCAACTTCTTTCCACTTTTAAAATCTCCCTTATACTTATTGCTCTTGTTTGCTTCAATAACCATCTTCAACATATTCGTTAGTCTGTTGCAATCTTCATCCTTCATCACTATTCTTACTGTTGCTTCCACTGCTTCTCCTTCTCCAGATTCAGAATCTCCACATATCTTTCCTTGCCCTTCTCCCTCACATAGTGCCTTATCATTCGGATTGCTTCCATACACATAACGCTCGTAATTATCTGCTCTGTCACATGTCTGATTATCGTTCACTTTCGACTCTTCAAACATATATTCGTTCATCTTACCATTTATCTTATCATCTCTATCTTCTTCTTCCTGATCATTATCATTCTCATTCTCATCACACTCCATATCACTAACTTCATCCTCATTATTATCCTCACTTATTTCTTCTTCCAATAATGGCTCACATGACATTTCCATTCCCTCATCTTCAGATCCTTCAGTTCCATATCCCTCATCTTCTATCTCCATTTTATTATCCATTTCTTCCTCAGCCTCTGTAGTATCACTCTCGCTCTCTTCTTTCTCTTCTTCATCGCTTCCATCCACTCCACTATCACATTGATCAGAAACATCACTCACAGTAGACACATTTCCATCATTATCAAAATCAATCCCATCACTCTCACTCACTATCTCTTGATCTCCATAATCTTCTTCAACTTCATCCTCATGTTTCACTTGCTCACTAACATTAACATTCCCTTGTCCTGTCTCCATCCCTTCTCCTACTTCCTCAACATCACTCACGTCACGACAGAAATTAAACACAAAGTACAAAAAAGGTACATACGGATACTCTATTCCCATTCGCATCAGACTTAAAACACTCGCATCATCAACCATCTGGTTAATCACCTTTCCTAAGCATACCTCCGAATACGAAAACATATCCACAGGTAGTCTTCCAAAGAATATCTCAATCACCTCATTCTTCTTAATCGCTCGTCCTGCAACTGCTCTTGCAATCTCTCCTCTATCAAATCTTGTTGATAACTCAATCCAATCTTTGCATTCACATTCTCCTCTGTCTTTCAAAATAAATGCTTGCTTACCAGGATGATGCCCCTGACACACTGGATCAGGCTCATCAAATTCAAGTTTCAGTACATTCGTAACAGGCAAAACAAGAAACCTTCTCAGCTCTGCAAGAGTTTTCTTATACAACCCAGGATCCTTTCTAAGCTTACTCTTTGCATTCCTTATTCTTGCATCATACATCTTTTCAATCTCAAATCCCACATACTTCAATGTAGCATTGTATACCATCGGGCTCTTGCTTCTAATAGCAAATTCTCGTGCATGCCTAATCCTCTCTACATGCTCATACACACAACAGTCAAAAAAGTATCTTTCAGCCTCCTCAAGAGTAAAAGGTGTTATGACTAAGTACAAAAAGTATCTGTAATTCCTCTCAATCTCACATACACTTGAGTCCTTGTAAAGTATCTCAAGCCTTCTAAGTAGCTGTTCATCTTGATCGTCTTCAGCATTACACTCACCCTTCTCTGCTCCAATAACAATCAAATTCTCACTATTCTCATCTTCACTAGTAGAGCATATATCAACCTTGTCATAATTAGTCAGGCACTTCTTCTTCTGTTCAATCTTCTTCTCCACATGATCCATAATATCTTCAATCTTTGTAAAAATTCCCATCTCTAGAATATCATTGCTCATCATTTTCACTAAATTATCATCTGCGGTTATTCTTCCTCGGAACTCTTCTATAACCCTTGCATGCATCTCAACATCAAACATCCGTCTCAAGCAATCATTCAGGTCTTCGTCATTAAACTTCAATCCAAGATCAATCCAATCCTTCTTACAAACACTCACTGGAACATCAAACACAATGCTTTCAAAAACTAAGTCGTTTCTGTTCACTGGCTTTCCATAATACAAGTTATATAAGTATTTCGAAAATCCATCCTTTAACTGCTTGCAATCAATAGATCCAAGATCATCAATAACCTTAATCCCATTCTTAAGTAGATTCAAACATAAAGTACTGTACATCACACTCCCTTCATCCATGCATATTTTGTCTTCCATTTCTTCATTACATTTCCTCATCTTGCACATCCCAGAACACCCTTCTCCCTTAATCCATCTTCCAAACAAATACACCAGGTAATAATCAAAAATATCTGCAAACGCATCATAGTATTTCCTATCTCCACACATATACGAACAAAAATCTACTCTTTTAACTTCCTTTACAAATCCTGCATAATCCCTTTTCATTTGGTGTTCAATCGCTTCAATCTTCATCCTGTATTCCGCAATCCCTTCCTCATATCTCTTGATCAGCTCATCAATACTTCCTCTGCCATACTTATACATCTGTATCGTCATATCATGAATCTCTTTCATACTTCGGTTCTCAAATGTATTCATATTGAACACAAGCTCATGTTTTAGCATTTGTAAAGGATCGTCTCTTCCATTCTCAATCAACTTCATAAAAAAATGATCAAATTCAACACTTTTTACCTCTTGAGCACCTGAAAGACATTTAGAGATCCTCTTGATCCGTTCATAATCACCAAACTTCTTATTCCCAATCGCACTAATCACCTTCATCTTCAAATCATTCACACTTCTGGCAAAGTTCAAATTGCATCCTTCTCCTCGGCGCAGTCTCTTCAAAATACAAAAATCAGCTGATTTGATAAACATCACTATTCTTCTCATCTCACTTCTCTCATCAATCATTTCTCTAAATACATTCACCCTCTCTTCTTCATTACATGGCCTGTATACTTCATATCCAATCTTCTTATAAAACTCAATTTCATCCATATCCACACTCTTCTCTTCTATACACTTCTCTTCATATCTAAACATCCTCTGTATCTCGTTTTCATCAATCGTGTTAAATACTCCATTCAGGCACTTGCTCAGAACCTTCGGCCATCTTCCTAAAACCCAAAAACGTCGCAAATCAAGCCTGACATCACATTCAACATTCTCCATATTAACTCCTTCAAAGTCCTTGTGCACTATCTTTTCCACTCTCATTTGCGACCTCATAAACAATTTCCACACATCAATATAGTCCAGCTCATTACTTAGCTTCACATGCATACATCTATCAAGCAACGCTGGCGAAAGCCCTTCTGCATCCTTTGTTACTATAATCAGCTTGGTCTTCTCATTCACAACCACATCTGTGTCAATCCCCTTCTCATACACATTCAACACTCGTTCAGACTCAAAAAGCGAATTCAACCGGTCAAAGACCGATTTGTCCACATGCTCAACTCCAAAAAACACAATCATCTTCCCTTCACGCACCCCATTCACAACCACAGAATCACTCCACTCAAACATCCCATCCTCCTTCTTCTGGTACTGCCCGAGAAGATCACACACATCAGTGTTCTTATGACAGCTAAACATCACCACTTCTATCTCATACATCCATGATATAAAGTAAAGTAGCGAATCTTTCTCTACTCCCCCAGATATCACCACAGGAATGCTCATCTCAACACACTTCATAATCTTTTCAATCTGTCCAAGCTGAGAATGTATCATCACAAATCCTCTACTTGCCTTCAATACATCATTTCTCCCTTCAAGCATTACATCAGCATTCATTCCATCTTGTCTTATAACTTTTACTGATCCTACTCTTATACTCTTCTCATCCATCATGTAATCCACTTCCCTTTCTTCAAAAATTCCTATCTTGTTCAACCTAATATTCTCCCTAAGACTTAACTCTTTCATTATCGCAGGCTTTGCATAAATCCTATGCATAATATGATCAACATCTACAGGTCCATACATGTCCATTCTAATCCTGATAAATCGGTCAAGAAAGCTCCTCGGAAGCTCCTTGCGTCCATTCTTACTTGTATGAGGATTCAACGTTGCAAAAATAAACGTCTTCTCATTCACATCCACAACCATCTCAGGTATAAACAGCTTCCTCCGGTAATCAAGCACAGAGTTCAGTCCTTCTATCACACTCTGCGTGCATAAATTGATTTCATCAAAAATCACTACTCCTCCATCTCTTAGAACCTCAAGAAGCTCGCTTCCAACAAACCTAATCTGCCCGCCAACCGGAATGTAACTCCCAACTAAGTCACTCAACTCTGTATGCTCACTAAGGTTTATCCGGATGCTTCTTCTACCCATCCTTCTTGCAATCGCCTGAACAATGCTCGTTTTCCCTATCCCTGGTTCACCTTCAAGCATAATTCCCCTTCCAAGGCTCATTGCTCTAAGAATCCTCTTCAAATTCACTGCCGATGTGGGCGATCCAAAGTCAAATTCATTCGGTAAAGCATCCTGCGCAAAATACGGAAACACTCCGAACATCCCTGAATGCTCCTCATACTTCACTCTCACATCCAGCATAACCTTCTCTCCAACAATTTCCAACGCCTCATTCCATACTTGTCTTGCATTAAATTCATCTTTACATATTATACATCCAGACTCGCCAGCATATCTTTTGCATATAAAATCAATCATCAACTCAAGCTTCCTTACTGATACATCCACTCTCTTTCCCAGCTGCTTGAATTCCTCTATCTCTTGTAACCCAATCCCTGACTCTGCTCCAAGTCTGACTTCAATCATCCTGTCAAAAACTTCAATGACCTCATCTTTTTCTATCTCAAAGTATATCTCTGTAAACCTATTCCTTAATGCTGGGCTCAGCTCTCTCTTTCCAAAGTCTCCTCCAGGATTCATCGTTGCAAGCAACATAAAATTCTCATGTGCAACTACTTCTTCCCCTGTCTCTGCTATGTATATCGTTCGATGTGGCTCTAATAGACTATTCAGCCTCTCAAGAACCGAATCCTCCGCAAGGTTTATCTCATCAATCAAAAACACCTCTCCATTCTTCATCGCTCTCACAAGAGGTCCGTCCTTCCATACAATCTTGCATTCTTCAAACACAAAGCTTCCAAGAAAGTCTGAACTTTCCACTCCTCCATGTATACTGAGCGTTCGGAGATTCCTGCCAAATAACTCACTCACCACATCGCATACCTTCGTCTTTCCTATCCCTGTCTCTCCAACAATAAGCACAGGCTCCTTGCTTTTCAATGCCAATACAACAAGATTCACAAGTTTCCTAAAAGACCTTGTAAGCACAAACTTCTCTCCACATCTCTTCTCTATCAAATTAAATGTCTTGGAACTGCAAACTCCACATTCAAGAAAAACATTTCCACAATCTTTCTCATTAATATCGCCATTAATCATCCTCAAGTACCTCTCTACGCTCTTTGCCCCAAAGCTTTCAACAAATATCTCTTGTACTCTTTTCCTGTCCTCACCGCCTCTCTGCCTCTCATGTATCATGCTCATCCCCAAAAAACAAACATCTTCAGCACTTCGAGGATCTCTACAAGCCCATTTGAACAACTCTCTAAGTGTTATCAACACATTGATACTTCTCTTCGTCTTCAGTCCGCTATACACTCCAAGCATCTTTTTACAGAAGCTCATGGGAAGTCTTGATGCGCCATGCACAATCTCAAGCACCTCGTCATCCCCAGTCTCTCGAAAAAATAACTCCACAAATCTGTTTCTAAATGCCTTGCTAAGCCCTTTTCTCCCTCCATATCCCACATTCTGTGTTGCAAATATCCGGAAGTCCCTATGTGGACAAACAACCTCATCAGTCTCCGGAACATATATCTGTCTGTTGTCATCAAGAAGTCTGTTCAATATCTCCAAAACCTCACTGGGTGCAAGATTCAGTTCATCAAGAATCACCCAGTCTCCTCTTCGCATCGCCTGCACAAGAACTCCATCCCTAAACTTAATTCCCTCTGTAGTTGATGAATATCCTCCAATGTAGTCAGCTGCTTCTGTATGCTCATGATTGTTGATCCTTATCACCCTCTTTCCAATCTCCTTTGCAAGGTGCATCACCATACTTGTCTTTCCTGTCGATGTATCTCCCTGCAATAACAATGCAACTCCACACTCAATCCCTAGCTTCATAGTCCGTACACACATTTGTATCCTTGGTGTTAGAACAAATCCACTCTCTACTTTTGTCTTCCAGCCCTCCTCTCGTCGTTCTCCAAAGTGCTTCGAAAACATCGTTACAGCAATCATCCTGCTGACAAAATCAAACTGAGTGAACACAAACAGCTCATATGCATCGTAGATTGCATTCTCAATCCCTTTGCTTAATCTTGCTTTAATAAACCGTAAAACCCTTACAAACGTCCTTCCACTTATCAACGGTTCAATCTCATTCCTGATCTCTCCCTTTCGAACCTTATCCTTCAGTTCCAAAAAAAACTCACACATCTTCCTCCTGCTTTCTTCATTCACCAATCCCTTCAGTATAGAGTGTGCAACTAACTCCACATCCCTTGCTGATGTGCTAAAGTCATGCACATACACAGCATTGAATCCTGGCCCTTCATACCGCTTCTTTCCAAAATCTCCTCCAGGATTCATGCATGCAAACAGCATAAACTGAGGATGAATTTCAAATGGCTTCAAATCTCCACTTTCATACAAAAATATCTGCCTCTTCTCCAGGACTCCATCTATCAGATCTAGCGTCTCTTCTGAGCAAAGATTTATCTCATCTAGTAACAGCCATTCTCCTTTCATCATGCACTGAGTTAACAATCCCTCTTTGTAAACAAAATACACCTTCTTCTCCACTACATTCATAATATTATCAATCCTCCCAACTATCTTCTCACTTGCATTCACTTTCATTGATTCCTCTTTCTTCAAAAATTCCAGCTTATCTTTGTTGCTTTCTCCCAAAGGCGCATTCGCTCCAACACTCCTAGCAATCTCCTCAATCTCTCGCTCCACATTCAATGTTCCATATCCCCCAATCAGCTCCATCCCATCAAAATCTACGGACATGTTCACCACTCTGAGCTTGCTAGGCATCCCAACAAAAAAGCATGACTTCTGGCTCAAATATTCAACCATCAACGTTTTACCAACTCCAGTGTCTCCAACTAACAATGTATGATCACCATTACGCACATTCCAAATAATGTTGAAAAGTCCCCACTCCACACTCCTTGTCTTTGCAAGCTCATTTCCATGCAAAACTATATCAGGAACCATCGATAGAACAAGTGCACAGCGCAAAGAATTAGACTCGTGCTTCAGCAACACATTACATATCGCTTGATACATCATAACCCTCTCATCAATACTGGTTCCACAAACTCCCTTCAATCTCTTCTTCATCCTAATCAACGATGTAAAATGCATCTTGCAAACATTTGATCCTTCCTTCAAGCACCATCCCCCATTCATGCATGCAACCTTACAGCAGCTTTCAAAACATTCCACACCCTTATCAACTCCACACTTCCATCCATTCGTACTCACACTTATACCTTCAAAAACTTTGCAAAGAAGTCGTCGGACACATTCAGACTCAAACATCCTCATAGCATCTTCAAACATAAACGCCACAGGCCCTACACACACTGCATCATCAGTGCAAATTTTATCATCAGATGTAAATAACACTCTAAAATGATTGTGTGCACGTATTTCTGTTCCATCGCTACATAGCAATCTTCTGTACCTCAGCACAGTGCTCAAATACTGATACAATCCGTCATTCTTGTCAATCCGTTTAAATAACACCCAATCTCCCTTTTGCATCGATTCCGCAAGCATTCCATTCACATACTGCACATCTCCGTCCTTAACTCCATAGAATCCCCCTAGTATTCTTGAGTCGCATATCTCTCTTGAGTCAATCTCCACCAATCCTCCCTTGTCTCCAACAATCTCCCGGTGCATCCTAGACACAAGAAAACTCCTTCCAACTTCTCCATACACTACTACAGGAACCATGAGGCTTATTGCTTCTCGAATACACTCAACTTGCCCTTCATCAACCCTCATGACTATCTCTTCCTTCCTATACTTCTTGTTACTCATCTCACCCTTCACTGCTCAGCAATCTTAAACATACATAATTTTTACAACTGCATATGCAATGCATCAACAGACGAACTATAAACTTATTAAACTCAAGCTAAAATACAAAAAAGCATGATTTTTATCTGATTTAATGCAAACAGTGCATTAATCACACATTGTTGAAACTGAGCAATCTAACATACTAAAAATACCTAATTACTGTTTATCCAATTGATATAATATAATAAATTTGCATTTAAACGAAATCAATCAATATGAACAATCACTCATTCATTCTTAATATCCACAAATGTATATTTGTATAACCGTCCTATAAATCACATATTTGTTATGGAATACAATATTCTGCACATGGAAAGCAAAAGGAGATCTAAAGTATATAAGCGCAAGTGGACACCTCAAAAAAGATGTTGACGAAGAGAAAGGTCGTGTATATTGCCTCTGCGATATGTGCACTGAGTAGTTGTAGGTGTGGATTTAATAATAATGAACCAGTTACTTATAATCCACTCAAGAGTGCAGTTGTTGATACACTACATGATACCTTTCAAAAAAGTGCGAATGAAACGAATGAACTTATAAAGAGAGGAATAACACGTCTGGAACAAGCTATTCCAAAACCTGTAAGTTGGGAGGAAGTCAAACGAAGAACATTTGCTGAGGATTCCACTCTTGAGTCAAATCCAAATATAATTGAAAATGAAAATTCCAGCACTTCTAGTAATGGCACTGATGATGAATCCCAATCCGAGAATTTCGATTAAGATGATTCAAAGAGCATCAATTAAGTTACATATTAAATACTGCTGATGTTTCCAACAATCTTGGAATATCTAAAGTAAAATCAATAAGCAATCGGTATGCTCACTGGATAAAACCTGATTGAACTCATAAATAAAACCGAGATTCAAATTCAATTATTTCTACATTCGTTTATTCTACCAAATAAATACATCTTCTATCTTTCAATATGAGTAGATGGTCCAATCATATCATTCAAACGGATCCATGAATATTCCTAACGAGACTATCCTTGCTCCATTCAGCACATTCGTCTTAAAAACACTTCTGTATTCACACAGAAACAACTCGATCTCAAAGGTTGCCAGAAACTTCACTCGGGAAAGCAGCTCGCCAATCTCAAGCGATCCAGAAGTCGCCAGTGTATAATACACCAGGTCAAAGTAGTGTGAGAAGTATCCTATTCCCTTGTGCTCGTGATATCCCTTAAATCGGAAAACATCGTGTCTTTTCGTCATCGCTCTTGCAAAGCTTTCATGTGGTGTTACAAATTCTGTTCTTCTCACACTCTTGTAATTTGCTATTATTTTGTCTCTGGAAAGCGCTTTCAGAACCTTCTTGACCTCAGAAACAGAGTTTATGCTGAAATCAATCGTCCCTAGCCATCCACTCTCAATAATGTTCTTCTTGAATCCCATGTAAAGCCTTTCAAACGAGCTTTGTTTTCCATCGTCAGACTCATCGCTCTTAAATACCTTCAGCTTGTCTATCATTGCATCAAGCTCTTCACCATTAAACATACTGTAGATATACTTATAAGCCTCATCATAAAACATTCCTTCATCAACCAAACACATCTTCTCAAAAAAAATCCTCCTTTTTTCAAAGCAAACATGCCGAGTACATCCTCTCTGCTTTTTTATATCGGTTCCTATTGTATCTACTTCAATGCAACTTCTAAATCTTCGAATCACAATGCCTTCACATGATATCTCTGCATCAATCATTCCACACTCCTTCAAGTTCTTTAGCAACGATACAAAATTACCTACTCCTGTTTTCAGTCTGACTAACTTCTTAATACCTAGCGAATGCTTCATCTCCATTATTTCACCAACACTTGTCTTTTCAAGTAACCCATTAACTACTTCCTTATCAATCACATTTACATCTGTTTTGCTTCTCTCACTTATAAGCACATTGCAAAGAGATTCTCTTAATCCAATTCGATTAAATGGAATTACAGATAACAACAGACTTACTTTCATTTGCTTTATAACATCCCATCCAAATACTAGCTGTTCATCTCCATTCAATATCATTTGGTTTAATAAAAACTCATGGATCATTCTCAATCTCTCGCTCTTTACTGCAACATATCCATTGTCCATCTCCACAAACTTAGGTGAGTTCACAAAGATGTTGTAAACTCTTCTTTGGAATTCAGTCATACTCTCTTCGTTGCCTGTATCTAAGGCATCCTGTACTCGTATCTCTGACTCAATACATTCGTTCCTTGCAATCACATATCTACTGCATTTACTATCTTTTCCTTTCTTTTTGTATATCTTAAACCCTGCAAGAATAGCCGCTCTGATTATCGTTCGTCTATCAAACTCATACTTCCATCCCGTCATTTCCTGTAGCTTTTCATACGTTTGTCTATCCAATTGCAGAATCGGACTCAATGCCATCAGCTTCTTTATTGCATCAATCCTCCTCTCAGATGTCATGTGTACTGCTGAACTCTCCTCCTCTTGTTGTTTAATGTATTCTTCTGAATCTGTTAAGCAGTACCTGTATCGCCTAACTCTACCTTCAAACTCTCTACTCCGTATCATGTCCTTTTCTTTATTGAATATCTTGTTCAGAAGTTTGTATCCAATCTTTGAGCTAATTCCAAGTCTCTCTTTCAAATCCTCGGTGATTATCCCACCTCGCTTCCTGACTATCATTTCTCGAATATTGTCATACAGCCCAAGCTCCATTCTGTATTCAAACATATGTTTTTTTCCATCACTGTCAGGTATGCATGCATCTTTCTTATTTTTTGATGTACAGCGAGTAACAGCCCCATTTTCATCAATAACCACACGAACCTTGTATATGAAGTTTTTCTTTTCCTCTCCTTCTGCAAGCTTGTATTCAATAAATCCTTTTGATGCAAGCCTGTTAATGCAATAATGGCTTTTCTTTGGATCAAGCTCTAGCTTCCTCATTCCAACATTATCAACATATTCCTTCAAGGTTATGAGAAGATCCATTATCAAGAAGTATTCCTTCGAAGTGAAGTTGAATGTCCCAGATGTAAGGTAATCCTTCCAAGCCAGAGTACCCATTCTTACAACTAAATCTTCATGTTTGTGTTCTATCATCATTGCTCTGTTTGATGTATTCCTCAAGCATTCTGTTGTAAACTCCTTCTTCAGTCTTTCTATGCAGTCTTTGTCTACAATCTCAACCCAAGACTCATCAACTATGCGTTCTAACTCATTATTGCCCATGAGTGCAAGTGCACACCCATATATTCCAAACTGAAAGACTTTTTCTTTTAGGGCATCCATGTATCGTAGGGATTCAGCAATCGCTGCAGTTGTTATCCAGGCTCTTGTATTTCTAAATCTCCCAGCCCATGAAAGAAACATTGAGGATGGATGAAACATTGATCAGGGACATCAGAAAGATCGAGTCAAGGTTTGCAGACCAGGCACATGTTGGTGCGTTGGTAAAGCCATACTATGGAACAACAACCTTAGCATTTGTTTTCAAGGAGGGTATGGTGATAGCAGTTGACTCAAGGGCGACCTCTGGTCCATACATAGCTTCACAGACAGTGGATAAGGTAATCAAGGTAAACAGGAATCTGCTTGGAACGATGGCTGGAGGAGCAGCAGATTGTTATTTCTGGGAAACATTGATGGGTCTGTATGCAAAGGAATATGAGCTAACGAATGGGCGCAAGATAACAGCCTCTGCAGCAAGTATGTACCTGAGCAACTGTGTTTACAAATACAAAGGACGTGGGCTATCGATGGGAACAATGATATGTGGATACAATAATGATGGACCGAGTATATACTATGTTGACAATGATGGAACAAGGGTGAGTGGGAATTTATTTTCTGTAGGAAGCGGATCTACGATTGCGCATGGTATTCTTTCAATGGCGTACAGGTTTGACATGAGCAAAGAAGAAGCATTGGCTCTTGGAAGAGACGCAATATTCCATGCGGCACATCGAGACAGCTTTTCAGGAGGGACTGTGAATTTGTATTATATGAATGAAGAAGGCTGGGTGCATGTTGGAGCGTATGATGTTGACAGGCTGAACAAGGAATAAAGAGTTTTGATGAATAGAGTGTAATGAAATGTAGTGGTGTAATATGATTTGATGTTATGTTATACGGCGTGGAGTAGTGTAGAGTAGTTTATTGATGTGATGGAATGTAGTGAATGATATTGTATAATAGAATGTTATGATGTAGTAGATGATGTTACATAATGTTGTATGCTAAGATATTTAGTTTAATGCTGTATAATGATAATGTTGCATAATGTGATATCGATCATATCATGAAATATGTATCTTATGTGATTTGTAGTACCATAATGTTGTGTATTTTGCTTTAAAAATCATTCTGAGCCACTATAGCTCAGCTGGTAGAGCATTAGCCTTGTAAGCTAAAGGCCCTGGGTTCGATTCCCAGTGGTGGCTTTGTCTTTTGATGTTAACATGATCATGCGAACTGCACCTGAATTAATCTAATTTGCGTATCATGTGTTTTTGTATTTATATATACTGTTAAGTGGCATCATTACTGTGCAATCCTTATACATGGATATTTGTTTCTCATTGTTCAAAATATTATTTAACAATCCATGGCCATGTCCATACAAATGAAAATCCTGATTTTTGGATCTAGTGGAGACCTGGCTATGAGAAAGCTTTTCCCTGCACTTTCAAAGATAGATTTGGATGGCGTAGAGATCATAGGATACGCAAGGACAAAGTATGACACAGAGTTTTCCGATGTTTTACAAGAGGTTGGAAACTACACTCCAGAGTTCATTTCCAAAGTCACATACATCCGGGGTGCATATAGCAACCTTTCAAAGCTCAAGGATGTTGTGGACTCAGAGACAATCGTGTATTTTTCTGTGCCTCCCTCTGTGTATACAGTTCTTCTTGCAGAGATATCAAAGCTAGAGTACAAGATGGCTGCTGTAGAAAAACCATATGGAGAGGACATCCGGTGCTTTCAGATGATGGAGGAGTTTGATCTTAGCAGAACTGTGTTTATAGATCACTATCTGCTTAAGCCGATGGTAGTGTCTGCTCCAAGGATCATTTGCGAATATGGGATTCGAAAGGTCCTGGACAACAAACATGTGAAAAGTGTGGAGATAGTATCGAAGGAAGCAATTGGAGGAGAAGGAAGACACTATTTTGATAAGAATGGAATCATAAAGGATATAATGCAAAACCACATGGCAGAGCTTCTTGCAATAGTTGCTTCAGACAATGAGTGCACGCATGCTGGAGCATCTAGAGCAGCAGAAATATGTGCAAGGATGGATGTATTCGCTGCATGCACAATCAATACCGAAAAGTGTGTGTATGGACAGTATGAGGACTACAATAAAGAACTCCACAATGAATCAACAACTGAGACATTCTGCATGCTACCTGTATACATCAACAAGCCAAGATGGTCTGGCATTCCGTTCATCATGATTGCAGGAAAGGGAATGAATGAGAAACGAACAGAAATATCCTTTGAGTTCAAGAAAGATGCGTATCAAAAGTGTATGAGTCTTATTTCGTTACAGGATCAATCTACATACAAAACAATTCATGTTAATCAAATCTCACAGATCAAGCTGATTTTTAATGTTTATCCTAGATGCGAAGTGTTCCTGAAGGTTGATGTTGGAGAACATGTGTTTGAGTATGTTATTTGCAACAAAAAGTCTGTTGAAGAGATTATGCAGCAGAACTATGGTGCATATAATGATCATGAAATAGTTTTTGACTGTCTTGTAAGAAACAAGGAGTTCAGTAACGTCAGTTCGAATGAAGCAGATCTTCTGTGGAAACTGTTTGATCCTGTGCTTTCGATATCCAAAGGGCCAATGTTGTTTTACTACTCGAAGGGAATTGACATTCCTATAGAAGCTGAAGAGATGATTAAGAAGATTAAAAAGGAGTAATGAAGTATAAATGTTTTAAAGAATGCACTTGTTGATTCTATTTTAAGTTTTATAAAAAAACTATCCGTTGAATGAGGTATCTTGCACTTGTGAGTGGTGGAAAGGACAGTATATATTCTATCAAGTGCCTTGAGCAAGAGGGACATCGTGTTGTGTGCTTACTGTATATGAAGAGTTCTCAAGAGTATAGTGATTCATATATGTATCAGACAGTAGGCTCTGAAGTTGCTGAAATGTTTGGTGAGTGCATGGGAGTGCCTATTTTTGTGCATGAAACAGAATGCAGAAGCATTAATCAGCAGCTTGAGTATGTAAGATCTGAAGGTGATGAAGTTGAGGATTTGTACCTCGCTGTTTCAAATGCACTTGAGCGAATTAGCTTTGAAGCTGTGTCATCAGGTGCTATTCTCTCACAATATCAGAAGAATAGGATTGAAAGTGTGTGCAAGCGCCTATCTCTTTGTAGTTTATCACCGCTTTGGCAGATGGACCAAAAAGTATTGCTTGAACGCATGATTGAAGAAGGTATTGAAGCAAGGATAGTTAAGGTTGCATCATCATCGCTTGGAAAGCATTGTGTAGGCATGAATTTGAAACAAATACTTGAATGCATGAGTGATGAGTTGCACATTACAGAAACAAATTATTGTGGAGAAGGAGGAGAGTATGAAAGTGTGGTTTTAGACTGCCCGATGTTCATTAAGCGAATATTAATACATGATTATGAGGTGTGTGAGCATCCTGATGAAGTGGGAAGGAATGGATGTGTGTTCTACATGAAGATAAATAGGTATGAGTTGAACAGCAAGTAGATGTGATAAATAGGTGTGAGTTGAACAATAATTGTTGTATTAAACATGAAGGTGAGTAGCTATAATTTGAACAATAGATCGATACATTTAAGCATAAAGTTAAACAACTATAAGTTGAACAATAAATTGGTGTACCAAATAGGTTTAAACTGAACAACAGGCCTATATATTAAGCTGAATGATAAATCTGGCATATGATTAAGTGAATATTCATCATCATCCCTAATGGAAAGTGAAATAGTCAAAAGAATCAGGGAAGGAGATTTGGAATGGGCTAGAAAAGCCATTCTAAGCATAGAAGATAGCATTAAGCTGGAGCCATCATTGTATGGCAGACGTGCATTGATTGATAAAATACAAAGGCTGAAGAGTATGTACAACTGTCATGCACCTTTGGAATCTACAGAAATACAAATGGTTAAGCCGTTTTTATTAACAAGGCAAGAAAATCAGATAGCAGATTCTGAGAAAAAGAAGTGCATTAAGAATTTACATGGAGAGAATGTTGGTATTAATGATTGCTGTGAAGTTTTGATTGAGAAATGCAGTGAATGTGTTTTTAATCATTTCTGTAGTGAAACCTCTGTACTACTTATGGATGTGAAGAACAGTAAGATTTCATGCAGTGCGCAGCAGATAAGACTGAATAACTGTGAAAACGTGGAACTTGTGGTTCATACTCAAACTGGCGTGTATCTTCACGGATGCAAAAGCATTGTTATTTGTGGATATGGCAATTCTGAATGCAACAAATTTGCATGTGTCTATGATTTTTCAAATCCATTTGGAGGAGGAAGCTATAGGATTGTATAAATATTTTATATGATGAGAAAATGATATGATGTGCAGGCCATCTGTTTAATGCAAGATGACAAGCAGCAAAAGGAAAGCAGCGACGATGTTCAGAAGAAATATATCTGCTTGATAGAGGAGCTTCATGAGCTAAGAGAAGGCGCTGTTGATGACGATGTAAGATTGGAGAATGTAGTAAGTAGATCGAATGTGTTGTTTAAAAGGATAAAAACATGTTCAGAGCTTAAACTGGATGCAAAGATAACTGCTATGTCAATTGGATTAACATGCAAAGGAATAGAGAAGAAGATGGAGCCTGAAGAAATAAGTTCAAAAATGCTTGTTGAAGTGATGTGCAGCAACCTGGTAGATAGAATGTGTGAAGCAGCAGTGGGATGCTATGTTGGAATGAGTTTTGCAGATAACCTTGTACTTAGCAGAAGTGGGGTAGTGAAGGAACGAAGTAGAATACAGCAATCAAGAAGACGAGACTTGAATGTGGATAGAGATGCGATGAGGCCGATTGAGAAAGATGTTCAAAGCGAAGAAGAACCTGAAATGCTGTGTAAGATCAGTAGAATGATTGCAGATAAAAGGAAAATTGACTATTTTGAGCTTGTTGTAGATCCTGAGTCTTTTTCAAAAACAGTGGAGAATATACTATATTTTTCACTTGCAATGAGATCTGGAAGAGTGTGTTTGAAAAGTCAGGATAACAAACTACTTGCCTGTGAATCAAGCAATGATCAAGATGAGATGATTCATCTAGTTATTGAAATGACCTATGAAGAGTATTTGAAGATATCAGCAAGTATGAAGGAGAAAGAAGCAGATGAAGATTGTAGATAAATGCAGAATACCATTATTTAGATTGCTGGAATTCAGCGTTTTAAATGTGATGAAATGGTGAAATTTTATTTGTGCGGATGTTTTAGATTAATGATGCAATGTAAAACAGATGAAAGCCACAAAGGAATCATAAAACATGTTTTGGATAATTTATAAATATGATGAAAGAATGAACGAAATAAACATGAGGAGATTTTTAGTTATTTCTACTGTTTTGGTTGTTGCAAAGGTGTTTGGTATGAAGTCTGGAATCAGCCTTTTGAATCAATTAGGCTCTAGTGGTTTAAAGAAGAGCCATTTAAGCGGTAGTCTTATTTTAGGAGCACATAGTGGGTTGAAGTCGTCCGAATCTTCATCAAAGAGTAGTGGTCACTTGATTAAACATTCAAATGCAACTAAGTCAAAGAGTAGCAGCAAGAGTAGCAGCGGTAAGAGTAAAAGTAGCAACAGTAAGAGTAAAAGTAGCAGCAGTAAGAATGCTAAGAAGTCTAAGCTGATTAGATAATCTAATACCAAATGAAATGGTAAGAAAGTTCTGAGCTCATGGAATGGTAAACAAAAGATAACCTGGAGGTTGTCTGGAGTAATTTTATGAGTGAGGAAAGTAATGAAAGGAAAGGAATTAATTGAAGCTATTAGTTAAATAAAGCTAGTTAACACTGGAAATGAATTATATATTGTGTTTTGAGAATTGTATTATGTATTTTGAGTATTTTATGCTATATGCTATATGTTGAATGATGAAATGCTATATGGTTAAGTATTTTATATTATATGGTTGTATGGTTATATATGCTGAAATATTGAATGATGAAATGTTTTGTGTGCATGTGAGATTTGTTTGAGAAAGCAACACTGTTGAATCGTAACCCTGATGGAAAAATATGAAAACATCAAGCAAGTGGGAGAAGGAGCATTTGGACAAGTATTCAAGTCAAAAAGAATATCAGATGAGGAAATAGTAGCGATTAAAAAGATGCCTGTGGATAAAGAAACTGGGTTTCCATTCACTGCCATCCGTGAGATAAAGCTATGCAAAGCAATGTGTAACAAACACATTGTCAAGCTAAACGAAATTATTTTTGAGGATGGCTTTGTTTTTGTTGTGCTTGAGTATATGCCTTATGACTTGACTGGGCTTCTTGCATCAGGTGCAGACCTGAGTGTTGATCATACAAGGTCGATTCTAGCCCAGCTTATAGAAGCAGTGAGTGCAATGCATGCATTACGACTGGTCCATAGAGATATAAAACCGAGTAACATCCTTATAGACCGGTCTGGAGTGCTAAAGCTTGCAGACTTTGGATTGACAAGAGAGGTATCAGGAATGATGACTAACAGAGTTTGCACGCTTTGGTACAGAGCACCAGAACTTCTTCTTGGAGAGACATCGTACGGATTCAAAGTTGATGCCTGGTCAATAGGTTGCATAATGCTAGAAATGAGACTACGCAGGCCTCCTTACCGAGGTTGTGACGAAGTGTCTCAAATCAGATTGATTTTTGATGATCTAGGAATTCCAAAGGACAAATACAAATGGACAGACATGTTTGAAGTGGAAGGCTATTCAAAGCCAAAACCCACTAGGGAAATCATATCTCAGAAATACGGACATCTATTCAACGAAGAAGAGCTTGAGGTTCTTTCTGGATTCCTGTGCCCCACCAGCAGAGAAAGACTAACGGTGATCAATGCCAGAGAATTTCCTATCATCTCAAGCTTTAAAAACACATATATTCCCATGGACTTTGAAGAGTCTCATGAGCTTTATACAAAATACAAGAAAGAAACAAGCAAGCCTTAACAATTTGGTATTATAAGGTTGGGAGTTAAGAATTTTATTAAGAGCTGCTTGAACAGTCTTGCTCAATGAAATGGGTTCAATAAAATAATGAAAATGCATACTTTTTAATACTTCAGAGAATAAAAGTCCTTTGTTGCATCAATCTCAAACTGCTCAGAAAGATATGTCTTCATGTATTCCACTGCCTTAACTGCTTTCATAACCTGCTCGTCAATCTTCTGCTCTGTTGAGCTTGCACCTGCATTCGGTAGAGCATAAACGTCTCTTTCAGCCAAGAACACGTTCTCGCAATCAATCTTTGCATCAACATCAATTTTTAGCACCGTGGATGTTGCAAGCAGATACCTCTCGTCAATCTTAAACAATCCAACGCCATTGATCGACCTAGGACCTACACAAAGTGTAAGATTGTTTTCAAGGCTCTTCAGATACACAACTCGCTTTGCTGCATAAACACCCTCTAAAACAACAACAATCATTCCGCTGGTCAAATCGCTCCTGGAAACCCTTGGCTTCACTGCAGTCCTCTTCTTATGCTTCTCCACAAATGCCGGAATGTCATCTGGCATGTACAAACCTGCTTCATCCGCTATAACTCTAACATCCTTAATCAACTGAAATTACGCAAACTCACTTACCATTTTTGAGGGATAATTTTTTCATCCATTTCTCTTTCGCTGCAGAACTAGTCCTGCCAGGCCATCAACAACCACATCTTTGTATTCTTACTGTGATTTCAATAAACATGAATTCAGTCATAAACTTCAAAATCCATTTCATCTCCGTCATCTGCTTGATGGAACTCCAACTCAGACCTGAACTTCAACAAGTTGAGAAGAGCCTTTGTATGGAATCCCGTTCTAAAATTTGGCTTGTCTGTAAGGTACCATGGCTTATTCCTTTCAACTTCAAAAACAACGTTTTCTGCTTCGAACACTTGGAAAGTGCGTCCAGACTTACGACTGTCGTATATCTGATACTTGAAGTTCGACTGATCAGCCTTCGGGTTAAATCCAAACCTTGCCCAGCATCCCCTCCATGGTCCAGATGTAATGAAGTATGCATGCAATGGAAGAAGCTTCTTTATTTTCCAGTTGCTGAACTCAACTTCAGATGCCCTTTCATCCAAGTCAAACATACGTATCACATTTGAAATCCTGAGTATTGGATGAACCAAAAACACCTGCCCAAATATCTGTCTCTGAATCTCCATCACATCTACCGAGTGTAATTTCATCAAAGAGCCCTCGAGTCCTTCAATAGGCTCGCATGGTATCTCATCATCATATCCTGCATGTATCGTATCTATCGGTCTATCTCTTCCACTCCTGAAGTCTTTGAAGTTGTAGTTCTCAAAACTCTCCACTGTGGAAATCACAGGTGCTGGATACATCGGAACCTCATTGTCTATATACGACTCACTAAACATCTGTGCAACTTCCATGCACTGTTGCATGTCTCCATGAACCAGCTTGTCATAGATACTTGAGTAAAACTCTCTTGAGCATTGATCAATAGGAACGTAAAAGTCGGCAGGCGTGGAGAACAGATACATATTCTCTGTATATCCTATCTGTTTGCACCCATAGTCATCGACTCGCACATGCAGATATCGTGATTCTTTTTTACTCTTTGTTGCAAGGACCTTCTTTGAATCAGGTCGGCTGCAAACGCGCATTTCGTATCCAGAGCTTGTCTTTATGAGAGGTAAGACACAATCATCGGCCCTGAAAGGACATTCAATAATGTCCAGAACATCACACATGGGCGATTCATCTATTCTCATAAACACGAAAACATCTTGATCTTGAATCATCAATAACTTTCATTCAAATACAAAGACGCATAAAAAGCATTTTACTTTATTCAAATTTAGCTGGTTCATTACCACTTCATCAGTATACCAAAACATCAAAGCATCATATCCATTATACTAGCCAATATTACATGCGATTCTTCCCTGTCTGAATGCAAATGCAATAATCCAGCTAAGAAAGGTATCAATGCATTTTGACTTATAAAAGTAAGTGGCATCCCCATTCTTTAGCATAAAGCTAAGCTCTTTCATGTGGATCTCGGTCTTCACAAGGTTCTTCTTCAACACAACCACAAAGTGTCTTTTCACAGGTACTATTTTCATTATCTTTGTATCTTCAGTAATGTCAATGAGCCCATCTTCAGTCCAGGAGTTTGCAGAGATACAGCCATACCACTTCTTCTTATTCAACAGATATATCTTTGTGCACAACAGATCAAGGGTATACTTCCTCTTCAGGAAAAACATGTCCTGCTCAGGATCTTTCAGGTTTCCGTCATTTTCAAGCAATGCCCCAGGCACCATCCTCCATCCCTTCCTACTGTAGCAAGTAAAGAAATTCTTTCTCAGGGTAAACCAGTTGTATTGGTATCTACCATTTCTTCCTTTTTTGTGCATCTTTCCAATTAGATTCCTGTGCTTTAAGTCATTCAGTCTAATCACATCCTCAATCTTCAGGAAAACCTCCTCCTGGTCAATCACAAACTTTTGACGTGGCACATCTCCGGAGACACTAGCACATGATGAATCCACCTCTGATGTGCGTTTCTCCATTTCTTTGAAAACCTTCATGGTTTCCTCATCCATTGTCACATCTGTGTTCAATTCACTTGTTAACGCATCTTCCTTACTAAAGCTGTACATTCGACTATCAGTACACTTTGTATCATCATTATTAATTGAGTGATCTTTCTTTGTCTTCCTTTGTGCATTTGTATTTTCATACTCATCAGCACTGACAAATATGGCTTCATCAATACAAATGCGGTTGACCGTCATCCTATCAAAAAGAATATTATTTGCATCAATCTTAGGCGTAGAGCAAAATATCTCAACAACCTGGTCTCTTAGTTCTGCTTCCTTCTCAGACATGCCTTGAATATCAGTAGATACCCGCTCAAGTGCATGCTCATTGATTGTGCATTCAGTAGATTCACATTGATCATCAAGAGATTCGTTGATTGTGTATTCGATAGGTTCATATTGATTATCAGATGTATTCTCATTGATTGTGCATGCAATAGATTCGTTGGATGTACATTTAGTAGACTCGTTAACTGTAAATTCGGTATGTTCATGTTGATCATCAATATCACTGATTATACATGCAGTAGATCCAGGTTGATCATCAAGGGAAGATGTTTTCACTGACAATTCATTTGCGTTATGATTTGTGCTACGTTCACAATAAGTTTCAGAGTCATCGTACAAACATGCAAGTGGAGCACATTTTAGTCTTTCTTGGACCAAATAGAATTCATTGATATTCAAATCATCATTCTGATTCATCCTCTCATCAGGGCCATTGTGTGACACATCTTCTGTGCAGTTATATTCCGCATAATCCATGTCTGCATTGACCGCATAAGAATCAAGATCACAGATAGTGTATTCTTGCTCATCATCAGAATAAACATCCTCAGCATAATCATTGTCATTCTGGCATTCAGTGCTATGACACTCACTAATTTCTTTCTCCACACAACAATCTTCAGACACTTCATCATAATATCCAAGTATGTCCATGAGAATGTCTTCAGATGAAATCGAGGTGCCATTCAGCCCATCTGTTTCCTTCTCCATACACTTACCATCACTCGTGCAATTATAAAACACTCTCCTTTACTCCTTTTCCATCCATTCATTCGATCACACATCAACAAAAACACACGACGATTGAAAAACTAAATCAAACTACTGCCTGGTAAAATGCCTCCTGTTAAATATGCATTGAAATAACACGTTGGTAAATGGCATACAACAGTATCAGTGCAATTGCATTTGTTTGAATCACTCAAATTCTCACAACCATTGCCATCACATATTAACGGAAGCATCTTGTACACCGAATCATCAGATAAATCACTTTGCTCGTCAACACATTCGTATGGTGGATCGTATTCAGGTTTCTGTGCATTTATCAAATGCATCGGCGGTTTATCAGTATATTCAATTCCATCAAGAGTATCAGAGCCTTTAAACATATTGATAATCACTAGATATAAATGCACCACACATATCACTATCGCTATAATACGAAACAACATTCTCCTATGAACAAAAACACAGCAAGCAAGAGCCAGTGTCCCGTATATCGTTCTTAAAAAACACAGAACAACAAATAACACTCCATGCACTGCTAAAAGCACATTTGATATCGAAAATCTATTCAATCTCTTCATTTTAATTACTTCAAATAGCCCACCAGATACAATTCTCATATATCTACAAAATTGCCATATCCGGAGTCAGTTACAAAATCTCTTCGTATCAATCAATCCATGCACTTTTCAAATGCTCATATATCTTCAGAGCAATGCTTGGATGCCTACACACAAGCTTGTATATCTCCATTGTCTTCATGACAAGCATGTAAACCACATCTTCCCCTTTGCTGTGTGTCATCCTTATCTGCCTTCCATCAAGATGTCTAAAGATTGTCCGCTTTCCTCGCCTCATGTTTATGTAATTACAGCTCTTGCTAGACACTCCCCTGAGGACAAGATCACAAAGAAACTTGTACTTTCCACTCTCATAATGTGCACATCCAACTACCTCCCTAATCATCGGCGTATCTCCTTCATAGCCTTCTTCATCAGAGCTTTCTTCAAAAAACATCGGATTCTTTACATATGTAAGTGCATTCTTCTCTTTTCTCAGCTTTGTTATCGTTTCAAACACTTTTCTGTTGTGATTACCAACATCCTCCATCCTCGAAAGTGAAAGTGAAAGAATCATTCCACTTCCTTTTGTGTGGTGAACAGGCTCGTTGAAAGGAAAGTCTGACATCCGCTCCATTCTCTTGAATTCCTCTAGTGAATCCACAAACTCGTCATTTATGTTCGTATTCGGACATTCCACTCCAAAATAATTTGTAAGGAACTTGTACATCCCACTCTGTGAGCATTGATGCTTTGTATTCTTCGTCCTAGATCCTACAGGCAATTGGCAATCAGATAGTGAAAACTCAAATTCTCCAGAATGCATTTGTTCATTCTCCTTAATCAGTTTGATAAATGATTTGTACTGTGTAAATAGCGGCATTAAACTTTCTCCGCTTTCCATCACTGACATACACGACAATATAAATAATTTGTTTAGCTTGCTGTATTCCTCTCCCAAGTCTTCTTCACTAACTTCACTGGTGGCTTCCACTGCTATACTGTCTGTTACAATTACATGCATCATATCCGCCATGGCGTGACAGTCTACACTCTTGCTTTCTGTTGTTACAAAATACTTATCTGCTGCCACTCTGCTCTTGTGCTTGCTCATTACAGCCCTCCACTATGCAACGTTTAATCTGTTTACAAAGACAATAATTTCACGCATTAGTTAAGCAAATAAATTACCTTCGATTACAAAATATTTCATGAATTGAGGTTCATATCAGATTAATATTGGTATTTACATACTTGATCGAGCACAAATTAAATACACCAGTATTGCATGAAACACATTATTAATAAACCGTATACAATAGCCAATAAGCTGTACTTGAATCTAATCTGTTTGTAAGTAGTTTTAAAAAGTTAACAAGACTATTCGTGGTCTGTGTTTCAGCCTGAAACAGACTTTTGAATCAAAATATATAAAGTATCGCGAAATTACTCAAGAGCATGAGACCAGTCTTCCTGAACATAATAGTCACTATTGGAATAGTTATTGCTGACGAAGAAGGACCATTTAAAATAGCTTCTAAGCTGGACCCTACAAAGTTCTTTAGTGGAGGATATTCGATGGAAGATAGAAGAATTGTAATGTCAAATACGATGCCCGCTTTAGAGTTCGTAAAAATACCTGTGGGCAATAGTGCTACCAGGTTTACTATCCAGGAGGTAAATACTAAAGATTATTTGGATATTGAAAGTAATATAAATAAGTTGGTTATATGGAAAACCGCTACACCTGAAATCAATCAAAGGATATTCATGTTTCCTAGAACACAAATAAAAGATACTGGGTTCATGATTGTCAGCTTTAAGAATGACTATACAAGCTCCGAAGAATGCTTGCAATACAACGAAGATACTGGGAACATCACAAGAGAGAGATGCGATGGCAATAATCCTCGGCAGAAGTTTTTATTTGACCGTGATATTCCTGTCAATGAAATGAATCAAAGGATGCTTCTAAATCACGAGCCTTATTGCCCATACGGAGACCCGAGCAAGTGTGGAAAACCAAGTGTAATCATTATCAACAAGACTTCCGATCCTGCCTCACACTCACACAGTCATGCATCATCACATCTACCTCGTTTATCTCGTTCACATGAACACTTACTACACAATCGTGATGATTATCATCATGAAGATAATCATTTTCCGCATTTCAACTTCTTGACAAGCAAATACTGACAAGAGGAATGAAATATTCATTGTGATTCAGAACCTCTCAATAATGTAAATAAATGCATTTTAGTTTGACTTTGCCTATATGATATGATACAGTGATGTTTTTATAATGCATTTGTAGATGATTTATTGCTCTCTATTTTCATGAATACGTTCTATTTATGCTAATGCGTACACAATAGTGTGATTACCTTAGTTTATGTGTTTTTCATATTTTGTCATTATTATAATATGCTTGTATGCAATCAAAACATCATCGAAAAGAGAGCCCTGAGTGCATGGATGATCATGATTCAGTCGACAAATTAATAGCAAACACGTTTTTCAAGCATGTGAGGGCACAATCCAACAACAAGAGATGTGCAGATTGTGATAAGCCATCACCGATATGGATCGCAGTGACCTATGGGTTTTTTATATGCACTGAGTGTGCTGCAAAGCATCGAGAGCTTGGTGTTGAAATAAGCAAGGTAAAGTCAATGATACTTGATGGATGGAAGCTGTCTGAGCTGAGAAGAGTGTATGTGTCAGGAAATGCGAATGCGTCAAAGCTTGGGAAAGGGCCTGATATGCGTTTAAAATATACAGGTGCTGAGTGGTATGCAAAGAATGTTGATGACATGGTAAAGAAGAGCGAAATTGACGAGCCTGGAATGGAATTTATCCACAATCTCGAATGTAAAAGCAAGAATACCTTGCAGCCCAAAAAGGTAAGCGATATCAAGATGCCCAAGTTTTCTGAAGATGCTATTATTGCGCAGGTACAAAATGATGATGTTATCAAGGACAATGTGAGTAATAAAGAGATTTCAACAGCTCCTGTGCACGAAGAAGCAGTCATAAAAAAGAATTCACCTGCTTCGCTTAGGATATCGTCAAGAAACAAATTTAATCTTGAGAACAATCCAACGGATACAAACAGACTTGGGTTTGGCGCATTGAATTTGAAGGACAGTCATGAAGCAGAATCCTCCGTTGAATCGATAGAAAAGCCAACAATCAGCGGCAATCAGCAGTGAATGCCAGGCATATTATATATGACAAATTAAACAAATAATCAAATATGTGTAAGATCAATAGTAAAAGCGAATTTACTGCATGGACTTGGACTTGCTTTATGGATATCATGAGTTCTTAAACTTGAATGTATAAACTGGCAATGAACCAATCAAGCTGTCAATCGAAGTATGATGCTAATTGATGCATGAAACTAAACGAAACAGTGACCTGAATGCCCATTTGAAGAATCCTTTGCGTTTCCTGATCTTTGTGGGCGTGATTTGACTGCACCCAAGCTCATCATAAATCATCTTCAGCTCAATCCAGTTCAGGCACACATCATAGTTCAATATCTGCAGTATCTGTCTTTCTGTAAAGTTTATCTGATCAACTGTATGATTGCAAACCTCAACCCATGAGAAGTTTGTGTATGAAAAGTCCATATACATCTTAGAGGCTATTATGGTGCATCCTATAAAAACCAGGTATTCGTTTCGAAGCACCTTTTCAGCCTCCCTAGTCTTTCTGTCAATAATGTACCTGTCCACTTTGCACAGCATGGCATGATCGATTGCTTGAGTGTGTGTAGGAATGCTCCTTTGGACTCTATCGAAAAGATGTTTTGCAGTCAAAACTATGTACAAGCTCATCTGACTTCTTTCTAAGCTTGTACAGATCTTTTGTCTCACATGGCTTTCGTGGATGCTACTGGTAAGCAGCTGCTTGAACTTTGCCATGGCTCCTGTACTTACAATCAAATTGTTTGCCTGTTCATTCATGATGTGAGCTGCACAATCTCTGTCCATGATATAGTGTAGAAGTTAGATTATGTTCACAGACCAATCCAGAAGTCATTTTGTAGCTGTTGATCCATTATCAACTAAAGTACAAATCAAAGTCTGAAACACAAATCGCACTGTGCTGCTAAATCACAAATACCAACCAGATTTAATTTATTTATCGGAAGCGCCAACATCTCTGTCAATGTCTATGTCGTTTCTGTCGCGATTTCATTTTTCTTCTCCTCTCTGAGTTATTTTTGTATAACTTCTTTTTGTTTTTCTTTCTGTTATCCTTATTGCTGATCATTGGCGCAATGAACTCTTCAGGACCCAAATCATCAGAGTCCTCGTCTACTTTCCGTGATTTCTTTTGTATCCTTCTTTCTGCATGTTTCTTTGTCATGCGCTCTGCTCGTAATTGTCCAAACTTCTCACACATGTCTATTTCCTTCTGTGTCCTCATCAACACGCCAACATGCTCCTTATCCACAAGCTTGAATTCCATCTTGGCAAGACACTCCTTTGCTGCTTTCAAAAACAACTTTTCTCTTTTTATGGCATCGTCTACGTTATCAAGATCAATTTTATCCATCAAGGGCTGGCACATTGCCATATTAAACTTAACAAACATTCATCTTGTAACAACACATTTAATAACACTAAACTTCGTCTCCAAATCGCATATTATTGGCATTACAGCTTAAATGACTCTTCTCTTTCATGGTATGTTCTTCCGTTCTGTTCAATCTCTCGGATGCAATCATCAGAAAGCATACCCTCAACAGTCATCGCATACATACCCTTCTTGAACTCAGAAATTCTTTGCCATTTGCCTATCCAACTACTGGAGGGATCAACAAGTGCAATCACGCCTCTAAAGTTTGGCGTGGTGCATTCATTAACATTCGTTATATTCCCCTTCATGTTCAGCATCGGGCAATTTTCACACCCGTCTCTGCGGAAGTCGGCCAATGTCTTTACTTGTGAGCATCCCAAACATGCACGCACCTTTCCATTTAGATTTGTCGAGATACCCCTATCCATGATCCCCTTTATGCGGAAAGTGTTTTATTTTTGTGCATGAAAGCGTAAGGCATCAATTGCATTTGATATTATGTGCCAGAGACCTCCGTATGCTGTCTAATTCGACAGTCCCTATTCCGTTGCGGATAAAGATTAATAACCTAACTGCAACAAACCCTCATGGATACATTGAAGAAGATCACCAAGATATGGCATGACCTGGACATTATCATTGAGAAGATATGTATTTGGGTATCCAATGTTCTGGACGTGTTGGGAAACTTCAAGTACGTGCTTATTGGAGCTCTTATGTATGAAAAATCATCGAGTGTGATAGCTAGCGATGGATGTAGGTTTTTCTCAATCATGATGATGATTGTTGGCTTTATGGATGGGTTCCACAAGATATCCACATGCAACATAGTAAGAAAGATAAGTAAGACAACGACAAACAAGTATTTGCAGAAAGTTATAGACTGGTTTGACAGAATCCATTGCATGTTTATTGATATAAGGCTGAATATGGTTCTGGACTACGTATGCAACATACTGTGCGCGTTAGGCATTGGTATACTTGTATATTCTATGATATCTGACTTCAATAAGGATCGCGCCAGTTATGGAGAGTTTGATGCAAATAAATGTATCACCAATATGTTTAAACCATTTGGAGGATGGATATCTATGTGGAATGTAGGAACCAATTTATATCAAGCAGTTATGTTTTTTATTGGACTTTATAAGAAGTTCAGTGACAAAACCATCAAGTACTCTAATACATCTGGAGTGATATTGCTTACAACAACAGCGAATGGTACGACTGAAGATAATGGAGAGGATGTGTATGAAGGTAATGGACAAGTCCGAGACACGCTGTTTAGGTTTGCATTGGCGGGGTTGATTATATCTATGATAACCTTTTTATTCAATTTGATTTGGCAAGGAACAACTTCATTTTCTGGATGGAAGTTTAGCACGTTTATTATTGGAAAAGTTATATTGATATTGCATTATGTGATGCCATCATTGCGATTTTCAGCGGGAAATAATACAGTGTTTCTGTCAGTGATATTTATATCTTTGCTGACGGTATACTCTATGTTTGGATCTATAGTAGCAACGTTATTGCAATATGGAACCATGGGAAAAACGGGTTTTCAAAGCAATGGAGGTGAAAAAACAGATGAAGACATCACGAAGAATATATTAGCCCAATTGGGATAATGATAATACAGAACAACCTTACTAAATTGATTGGTTTTGAATACACCTATATTTACAGGAATGCTATGAAGATATTGAATGGGAGACTAAACATTATACAATATTAATGAATAATTGTCTAAGGATGGTGTTTTACTATTAAACAGTATGCTGAATGGAAATATGATATTAGATTTGATCGAGAGATCTAGGTATATTTTTGGTATTTTTTAACCCTTAGTAGAGGATGGAGGCGTTGGAGAATGGATCAGAAAGCGGACTAGTAGAGCATCAGCTGAAGTACTGTTCTCAAGTGCTGATCAGGATGAAGAGGAATGCGAATGCCTCGCCTTTTCTTGAACCGGTTGATCCTGTGAAATTAGGGATTCCAGACTATCCTCTGAAGATAACACATCCAATGGATCTGTCGACGATACGCAAGAAGCTGGATGTGAAAGAGTACAAGGAAGTGAATGATTTTGATGCAGACATGCGGCTGATGTTCCAGAACTGCTATACGTACAACCCAGCAGGGACAGTTGTGCATGAGATGGGGAAAGCACTTGAGGGAGTTTATGATGAGCTGATGGCTGGGATGCCGAATGAGGTGGGAAGGAAGAGAAAGCGAAATGAGGTAGTACCAACTACAGGAAGAGCTAAGCAGATAAAAAGAAGCGCAAGGGTAAGTGAAGGGATGAAAGTAGAAGAGTATGAGTTGTGCAATGAAGTTGTTGCAGAGCTGATTAAGGGAAAGCACAAGGCATACAACTGGCCGTTTCTTGAGCCTGTTGATGAGGGGCTTGTGCCTGGATACTACTCTGTGATTAGTGAGCCGATTGATCTGCAGACAATAAACAATAAGCTTGAGCAGAGGAAATATCACGGAGTTGAGGAGTTTAAGAATGATCTTGAGCTGATTATTGAGAACTGTAAGAAATTCAATGCACCAGGAACGGAAGTTTATGAGTGTGGGATTGAGTTTGAGAAGGAAATAACGGCACAGATACAAAGGGTGATGCCCAACGATGTACGTGGAAAGATAGCGGAGTTGAAGAAGAAGATAGCAGGATATACTAGAGAAATAAAGATGTTAGAAGCAAGGATAGCAGAACAGGACTGGGAGGGATCGAGTATGAAGACATACTCTCTGAGTGAGCGAGTGAGTATTGGAAATGCAATACTGAATATGAATAGGAATCAAACGGAGGAGGTAGCAAAGATAGTTTTGAGACATGGATCTGGAGAGTTTGTAGAGAACGATGAGATTGAGGTGGACATGAGGACGATTCCTGACCATGTAGTAGAGGAAATTGATATGTACATCAATGGGGTTGGTGGAGATGCCAGTGACACTTTGAAAAGTGACTGAAGAATGTGTGGGAATAAGGATGAGTTTTCAGTGGCTTTATATCTGATATAAATTAATAAAGTGTTTGTCTTTAGATAGATTTTTGAGCAAGAGAGGAAGTGAAGGTATTTGGAAGAAAAACAAAGACCCCTGTAACCTAGAGCTGAGATGAGGAATGTGTGTCGTTTCTTTCTTGAGGGGAAGTGCAAGTATGGGGCGAAGTGCAAGTACGAACACGTCCAATACAGTGGGTTGGTTGATCCACCTCAGTGGATATACTCGTGTTATGGAGGCCTAGACATGATGGAGATATCGCCTGAGGAGGCCAGATTTGCGTTGATGTGTGGAGATATGAAGGAAACACTTGACAATTTTTGGATAGGCAATTATATGGTGATGTGTTCTGAGATGGATTTTCTTGAAGCAGAGGGTAGGATTGAGTCGATAACAAACAGATATGCAGATATGCGAGTGAATCCGGATGTATTTATGGCGCCACTTGATGTAGACAGAGTTTTGGGAATGATTGGGCAAATGCGAGAAGAAAAGATGCGAGGAGGACAAAGAAAGCAAGGAGATGGAAGAAGAGGGAAGTCAGGATGGACGGGCAATTCGCCAGCAATTGGAGGATTTGGGGCACACTCTGGATATGATAGAGAATATAGAGGGAAGGAGCAGATGCATGCGCGTAGTCAGCAGGAGATTGATGTTGGAGGAAATAATATGTTTAGTAGAAGTACAAGCGCATTTGGCAGGAATGCAAGATATGGAGACAAGGTTGGCATGGACATGCACGAAGATAAAGGCCCTAGAGGATTCAAGAAGGAGCCTTATGCAAGAGGAAATGATTATGGACAGAAGGAAATGCCTTGGGGTTATGGCAAAGGAATACCTAAGAAGAATGTTGGAGGGCATGATGAATTTGATATGCAAGATGTGCCGTCGTCTTTTGGAGGGCGCCATGCAGATAATGAGCATAGGATGGGAGCGCATGGCTGGGGAAGTAATGGAGCAACGCCTGGAGTTATGCATGTGCATAATGGAAAGCAAGATGATTCTGAGTTTATTGAGGAGGACTTTGAGTATGGAAAGGTGCCTTACAGTTATAGAAGGTCTAGTAAGTAGATATTAAATTTATTTGTGAGTTTTGTGCATATTTTAGAATACTGAAAGGTTATCATGTAAGGGAAGAATTATGGATGAAGTAGAACCCTGTATTGAAGCGTAGATGAGTCATTTGAAGAAGATATACATGCTGAAGCGTGATCGAGAAGAAGCGATGTTCAGTTCGCCGAAGACGCCCTCGAAGAAGATAGCATATAAGCACATGCTTGTGTCGCCTATTCCGTTGGCGCCTGTGCCTATACAATCGGTGCCACATGTAGTAGAAGGCAAAGAGTCTTCGACAATTGGAGACGATTCGGTGTTTAGTGATGGATTCCTGCAAACTGACATGGATGCAGACGTTGAATGTAGGAAAGATGGAGCATGCAACTTCATATGCAAAACTGGTGAAGGAGCGTTTTATGAGGTTTTTGTCAATAAGAAGGGAGAAAGCATAAATGATGGAGATGAGGATGAGCTTGTGATGGTCTCAAAGAATAGGAAGTTGTGTATTTATGATATTGATTACACAGTGGTGAAGAAGAGTAAGAAGAGAATGTCTGGAGGGCTTGATAGAAGAAACAGGATGAAGGAGGTGGAGATGTTGCGAAAGATAAAGTCTGAGTATATTGTGAAGTATCATGATGCATGGGAAAATGCAGGACATTTGTTTATAGAGCTTGAGTACTGTAGCATTGGAACGTTGAGGGATTATATTCATGAGGTTTATTTTCTGAAGAAGTCGAGGTTTTCTGGGGAGATAGTAAAGAAGATGGTGTATGAATTGGCAAGTGGGTTGAATGCGATCCATGAGTGTGGAATAGTGCATCTTGACCTGAAACCTGAGAATGTGCTAGTGAAGAGTGTATTGCCTGGTGAGATTTGTGAAGGCCGGTGTAGATGTGAGTTTCCAGTGGATCCAAGTGTGTTTGTTTTCAAAATTTCTGACTTCAATATTAGCAGATATGAAGGGGAGGATATTGATGATGATGGAGACAAGAGATATATGGCGCCTGAGGTGCTCCAAGATGTATGCACCAAGGCGAGTGATGTGTATAGTCTTGGGATGATATATCTGGAGGTTCTTGCTGAGATAATCCTTCCTAGAAGTGGGGATAGCTGGATGAGGTTGCGAAGGAATGACTTCCGTGGGATTAAGATTGATAGGGTGTGTAAGTTGATGCTTGATATGAATTATAAAAAGAGACTGAGTGCTCTGGAGGTTGCAGAAATGTTTTTATGAATGCACGAAAGAAGATTAATGTTAATAAACAGATTGTGATATTCGTAATAAATGTAAGAGATAGCGGTGGAAGAAGAAATAAGAAGAGTTTGTTTGATGCCCTAGGTGATGTTTACTCCGCAGAATCAGAAGAAGCTTGTGAATGTATGTGTAATTGCTCTGAAGAAGTATGGGCGAAGATATGAGCTTGCAGTGTATCCAAACAAGCTTTATGAGTACAGGAACGGAATAACTACATGTATTAACGAGATTGTGCAGAGTTCTACGGTTTACAAGAATGTTTCTAAGGGGGAGATTGCAGCACAAGATGATCTGAGCATGTTTGGGAAATCCCACGATGAGATAGTGAAGGAGATATTAGACAATGGGCATGAACAGAAGAATGAAGCAACAAGGATGTATGAGCAAGAACGAACTGAACGGGAGATTCTTGAGATTGTGGGAAGAAAGGTTACAAAAGATGGAAAGCATGTGAATATGAATGTATTGAGAGATGCAATGAGCAAGGTACATAATGTGCATATTGGAGATAGTAAGAAGCAATCGCAAGAAGTTGTTGCAAAGCTGGAAAGAATTGGATATGAAAGAGTAGGAATGAGAATTGCAGTTGATCTTAACAATAGCAGCATAAGACGATTTGTGGATCAGAATGGGGAAGTGAATGATGCTTATGTAATACTGCGAAGCAATTATTTTCCAGCTTTTAAGAGAATATGTGACAGTGAGAGTGTGAAGTACATTGTTGTTAGGAATGAGGATCCAGATGATGAAGAGATCTGTTAGGAGCGATTTTCAGGTAATTTAGACAATGGAGCAATGACTTGGATGTTGATAAAGCCCATATAAATTGAGGATATGAATGGAAGTGAGCATAAAGAATGGCAAGTAAATCAGAGCAAGTTCCATGCGATTGCGAGGAATAATCTGATACCATTTAAGCTTAAGAGAAGCGTAATAACAAACTATATGATACAGCATATTGACTACATAATGAGGAACTTTTGTTATTTTAAAGATATTGCAACAATAAGTGAATACCTGTGCACAGACAATGGACAATTCAATTTTGAGTTCCACAACAGGATAGGGATGTTCATGAAGATAATACGATATAATGGATCTGATTCTATGAATGATGGATTGAATCACAAGAATGTACAGGATATATATGAAATAGATAGAATTGCAGATGATTTGAATGCATTGAAAATAGATCACCAGAGCAATCGATGCAACCAATATGTATATCCACTGAGCAGAGATGAATGGATGATCGAAAGTCAGCTGAATATATTTGGAGTAATTGATTGCGGCTCTAATGTGTGTGATGCTGATGAGGAAATGATCAGTCTGCATGAATCTCTTCGGAAGTTTGAAGCGAGAGAAAATTCAGGTGATGATAATGGCGAGTATCTTGCATTCAACAGTGTGGAGTGTGTGTTTAGGCACTTTTTTGAAGTTTTGAGCTTTCATTTTAAGAATCATCCGCACTATATGGTGGATGCTCTTGATGTGTGCTTCATAAAGTCTGTTATACGTTTTCTTGACTTTGAACCTGCGCTAGACTTTTTTGGTACGTTGCTGAAACAGAAGGGCTTCAACATGCAGAAGCTGATGAGAGTACTCAAAGAAGCACGCCCAGCTACAATGATGATGGATATGAGATTATATGAAGCACTGAAAATGTTGCTTCTTACTGATTGGATTGATAATGACAGTGGATCTGTATCCAGTGATGATGAAGATTTCATTTATGAAGAGATAAACATTATTGGTGAGAGACTTGTTACTGCGTTTCTGGAGGAAGATTCATATTTTGAATGTAAACAGATATATGATATACTTGAGATTCTGAACTGCTCAAGAAGATGCCCAAAACTTAAGCTTGTAGAGTTTAAAAAAGTTGATATCAAAACTGTTTTATATATAAGATTGATAGTGGGGCAGTTGGATATCATAATAGACGATATTTTTCAAACAGATGCGTATCGAGCTTTTATTGATATGTTTTTTGAACATTCGTGCTGTAGTCTTGTATTAGCACCTCTTGCCATGCTTTTAATTACTGCAATCAAAGATACAGCAAAGCTTTCTTTACTTATCAAAGCAAAGTTTATAAGTAAGTTTCATTATGCATGTATTGATTGCATATCGGTCGATCAAGGGCCAAAACCTGCAGTACATGCATTATTTTCGCATCTTGTATATATATATCCAATCCTTTCATTCTACTTGAATAAGTTTGATAAGAGTCAGGTTCAATCAGACAGATGGGTCCATCTTTGTTCAATGATGGAATATTATAACAAGATTGAAATGCTTACATATTCAAACGATGACGGTATAGAAAACTTCATTAATGAGGAATGTATGAACGAAAGCTTTGCCAGGTATATATGCCATTTAATTATTGATGAAATGCCTGTTCCTTCTATTCTACTCAAAAAATAAATCTAACGAAAGGAAATATCTAATATGGATGTATAAGATTCTGTAATTCATCATGAAATGTTACAATAAATTTGCTCATTGCTATGGATTTATATACCATAATTCTCATCCATACTACAACAATCAGATAGATATCGAAACATTCTACTGTTGAGCACCTCTATAATTACACTAACCATTCCACCATCAATCTGCTTCAGCAAATGCTCAAAAGTATCTTTGAAATAACTCAAATAAACACATCTTTCTAGAAATGCATATCTAGATGATTCCATAGCATTGCCATTCAGTGAATACGCGTTACGTATCTTATTTAACACAAAAATGTTTTGCTTTTCTTTCAAATACTCACCAATGTCTGTACAGTCATTCCTTGTGTAAATGCTCTTGATCTCCATGACACCTTTGTAGCAATTATCACTTAATGAATCAAGAGCATGATTCAATTCAGAATATCTTTCTTGATGTTTAACACTTCTCGTATGCTCAGAGGCATTGTGCAGTGCAGTATGCTCATCTACTAAATCAGGTTTTCTATTTCTATAATACATTATTTCTTCATGCCTCATCCGTAGCTTTCGTATCAAACATCTCCTGTTGCAGGTGTGCATGCATGTTATATCAGATATCCTGAATCTTGCTTCAAATAATGCATACTCTTCTTTACTCAGCGAGTGCTTCGCTACATATAAAACCTTTTCATCTACATATTCACATCCCTGCCTTACTACCTTACTAAACATTGATCCTTTGTTTTCATGCATATTTATCTGTCTGATCATCACACTCTCGTCAATGCACCATGCATAATCCAGCATCCATAAAGACCTGGTGCAAATAGAAAGAAATGCATCAAGATAATATTTTGCTTCCTCATGCCCTGAAATCTCATTCATTAATTCAACTGCACGCTCAAATCGACCTGCACACATATATCCAAGCGAAATAATTAACTGCGACTCTGTATGTATAGAGACAACATCCAACATATCATATTCTTGGAACACAAAAGAATATGCCAATATCCAAATAAGCGTAGATCTCCTACAGTCACCCTCTTTCCAACATTGTTTTGCAACATCAAAAGACTGCCTGAATCTATTAATCTTCATGAGTCCTTTATAAAGAAACCTCTTTGCTATCTTACTTTCAGGATATCGCTTTATAAGGTCATTCAAAAATGTAACTGAATCCTCATACTTGTCCTGATGATACAGTATGTATCCTCTATACGGGTATACATCCATCCAATACCACCGATCTTTTGGCAATTCTTCAATCAACTCCAATGCCCTACTATATTCCGATGTTTCTATCAATCTCTCAATCTTTTCTAAAATCACAAAATTATTATCTGCCATCGCCAGGATCAATAACTCAAATAAAAAAACACCAAAAATTTACTTTCTGCACATTCAGTCCCTGCTAAGAGAATCAAACACCTCCCTAACCTCTTCCTCTCCATATATTTTAAATACATTCTGGGCCTTCATATACACTCCAATGTCAACATCTTCAGCTTTGACTTCTTTCCCTGCATACTCCCTCAAAGAACAAACACAGCTCACCACATTGTCATCCAAGCCTTCCAGTCTTCGACTTACAAACTTCTTTGCATCTGCATATCCAGAGCCTGATGCACACACATCCATAGTCTGGTATAACCCACTCTGATCAACCTGATAAACTTTCGGAACCCCCTTCACCGACCCTACAAATATCATCTGTGTTCCAAATGGCCTGTATCCTCCCTTTTGTGTATATTCCTGCACAACAGATGAAAAACGTGCAACAAACACATCCACATCTGGGTATCGTTTATAAAGGTCATAATAGCTCTCGGCAATCTCACATCCAATCCCAACCTGTATTCTACAGTCAGGTTGAAGTCCAGAGTATGTACATCCTATTGTATCGCATATCCTAAACACCTTACGAACCTCCTTCTTCACTACAAGTGGCATGACATCCCTGAATGACACCACTACACATCCATCATCTGCACATGCACCAATCGACAGGCTGCCGTTTCTTGCTGCTTGTAATGCATTATCGCATTGCCCAAGCTTCCCTTCACTCGAAAACAATGTCATAGGCTTCTCTTCATTGCCAAAATTCATGGGTTTGCTTTTCCATTCCTTTTCATACACAACAAATACATCACAAATCAACCATAATTTTAATTGGTAGTCTTCTCAAGGTTATTCTTGAACTTCTCAATGCTTCCCTTCTCCCTCAGCACAAAAAACATGTCTCCCTTCGCAATAATCCTGTTCTTCTCCCTCAGTTCATTGAACTCATCAGAAAGTACATTAGTAAATCCAAACTTAGAGCTCACACGGATGCTCTGATGTCCAGGAAACTTATTCTTCGCCCTTCTCAATGCCTCAACTGCAATGCTCTGATTCTCCGGTTTGGTTCTGATGCTTATAAGCGACTGCCCTCCAAACACTCGAGCTGCTCTGCCATATGGCTTTCCAAAAGATCCTCGCATTCCAGTCTGCAGTCTATCTGCTCCTGCACAGCTCAACATTTTGTTGATCCTCAGTACATGCAACGGATACACCCTCATACGCATATGGAAATTGTCCTTCCCTGCATGCTTCACCATGTACTTGTTTGCACAGATACGTGCTGCCTCCAATGCCTCCGCAGATACATTCTCATTCTCATTCGACACACATTCAACCATCAGCGGGAACTCAAACACTCCTGCTTTCCTCCTTCCAAGATCAAAAATCTGTATCTTAGAATCCGGAACTCCTCTGTTGAATCTGGACTTCGGGTACGCCTTCTTAGACAAATACCTGTAGCATCTTCCTGGCCTTCTTCCCATTTCAAGGGATAAATTTTTACACTTAAAATACACATACCTCGCATCATCAACATTTACAATGCATTAAACAGCTTTATCCAATCTATAAGTGTTCTATATATGCATATCCATTGTTATATTCACTATGCATGCATCATAATTCATGCCCATTCACATTCCTATTATATACATCTCCGGAACCATCAGGCCTGGTTACTAACAAACATTCAATAAGTAAACGCTTGTTTATTCTCAATAATTGATGCATAACTACATACTCATCCTTTGCTTTTTATCTTCCCCTTCAAAATACTCAAGGTCATGTACTTGACAATTCCAGAAATTACCTCCAACGTCCTCTTCAATGTAGAGCAATATCTTACAAATAATATATAAAAATTCACTGCCTACAACTATTTCACTAATGACTATCCCTCATTGGCTGTTTGAATCTCTAAAATCTCTTCATTAATAGGCACAGTCTTCACATCAACATCAATCTCAAACGAAGATACAACATTTGCCATCTTGAACGCACAGTCGCGATAATACTTCGCCTGATTGTATTCAAGGCAATTGCTCCATATCAGATCCAGATCTGCTTTGAACTCTTCAAAAGTGTTGTATTTCCCAATTTTCTTCTGTACAATACTTAAATCCATCGGCTTCTTTATCACCTCGTAGTAGTCGGGTGCCTCTCTCTTCGTAACCCTGTTCAGAAATACTTTCGATTCCTCACAGCTTTTCAGAGCATTCACAATCCTTCTTGTCTTCATTGGTAAAATCACTGCCTTGTTAATAAATGCGCGCTGCTCTGCATTTTCAAGTATAAGCCCAATCAGAAACAAATTCAGTGATCGTCCTTCTGTCATATGTAAGGGCATGCATAAACACATCGTTCTCCAAACCCATATGCTGTTCTACAGAGTTGTGGACGGTCAGAGAGTGTACACACTTGAAGAAGAAGGCTCATGTAATGCACATCCTGCAAAATTCTCTGTAGAAGACAGATTCTCCAGGCAGCGCATATCAACAAAGGCAAAGTTCCAAATCCCTCCATTCAACAACCTCAAGCAGGGCATCTCTTCAGATAACATTCAACAATAAAACTATTTCGTCAAATCATTTTATTGACATTAAACATACTTTTCGAAAATCACTTACTTTGTTTCATCAATTGTACTCTTGTCTGAAGGCGCCATATTTCCTGCATACCTACTAACATTACTCTTTGATTCACTTATTTTGCTACCATTTCCACTATTTTCTCCGTCAGTCCACCATCCATTGTTATTTCCATACCAGATTATCGAACCAAGTAGAATTATTGTCGCTACAACAATTCCTATGGACAAAAAAGTCTTCTTGTTGGTGTCGTCAGTTGATCCTGCTGTAGATGCTTCATCGGCCATTTTACTGTATGCACATACAGATTATTTATACTTATTCTGATACATCTCCATCCAATCGCTTCATCATGTAACTGCCTCACATCATAATTAGATCTCATACATGTATCATTCCAACCGTGCATTCTCATTCATATCATACTGAAACAACTACCTCAGGCTCATCTTTATTATCCTCAGCCATGCTAGTAAACCTCAAGTAATCTATCTTTCCCTTCAGATATATCAGCTTAGAAAAGTCACACATTCTACCCTTCAGTTTCTTTATGAACATCCCCACATCTTTAATACTTGAAATCATCTCTCTGATCATCTCAAGTGCTTCATTACGCAGCGGTTGGTCGACAAACTCAAGCAGCAGCACCCCAAGAGCCTCTTTGCTGCTTCCAGACAATCTCTGCATCATCTCTTTCCTGTTTTTGTTTGCTAAAAACTCACTTATGTACGACAAATCTCCTCTATCTATTGCCTGTTTCAATAGTCCACTTGATCCTTCACTTTCAACACTTTTGCCCAGCACTGACACCTCCTCGTTTCTCTTGTAATGCGGATTCATCCTAACTTCCTTGTTATCCATCTTCATTGATAGCGTCCTTTTCTTCACACTCCATTCTTTTCCATCTGCGTTCAAGCCTTTTTTAAACTCATCTGGCATTCAACGGTTACATTTTATTCAAAATATCATTTTCATCATCCGCTGGTTTTATCACAAAACATCATATTGTTATGCTGTAAGACCAGTCTATACAAATAATCACGTCCATTAAATACATAACACTGACCAATACTCATGACAATCATAACAGCATGCACAATCTTATACTCTCACTACTTTCAGACAAATATTTCTCTCCACAAATTTCTCTATGTCATGCTTTTCAACTCTTATCACATCAAGCTCAAGCAGATCACAGTAATATGAGCCACCAAGAGATGGCTTGGTTCTTCCAAAGTCTCCGTTCACAAACTCTTTGATGTATGCTCCTGCGCTTGCTTCAAGCACTATTTGATAATACATCAGCCCATTCCCTTCCATTCCCTTCCATTCTAAAATATCTACTTTCTTCTCACGGGTCATGTTTGCCCTACGATGCATCACTCTCAATGGTGTCATCTGATCAACGTCATAGTGCTTCTGTATATCTATAGAGTGTTTGCTACAGACAAGCAATGAATAGGTTTTTTTAGATATCACCTCTCCACTGAATATTGCTTCTTTGCATTCTTTCTTTACAACCTTAAGGTTGATAATGTCTACCTCTTTATACAGATCAAGCTCTAGATCTTGAAAAGCTAGGTTATGCCTCGGATTCTTCACTACAAGTAGAAATGGTCTTCCCTCAATCATCTGCACATCCATATCTTCTCTCCCCGCAGGCACAAACTTGACGTCCCCAGCACAAAAAAACTTCTTCAGCTGCTTGCAGAAGTCAGATACACTTCTGCTGCACTTAAGTGTCTTACCAATAAATAAAGGTGTTTGTGTCATGCTTCTGCTCATCTTTATGTACTCTCCATATATGTATATCGGATCATTCTCTACATTAATGCTCACATCCACAATCAAGTTATTGTATTCAAAAATCATTGTGTTTTTCCTTATTTGATCAGTTGAGCTTCTATTAAGTAGATCACTACTACGTTCATTCACTACAACTTGTATCTTGATTTCTGTATGTGTAGTACTTCTATCTCCAGAGAGTAGTTTGATTCGCAATACCTCCTTGTTCACTCCAATGCTGCTTCTATCTGCAATCGAATACACTTTGTTACTGTGCATCTCACAATCCATTTGATCAAGTAGTTTTGTCACAATTTGTGCAATTTCATCCTCCATCAGTTCTAAGGCACATTCCACTATTTATTTTGTTGCATTACCTAACTCATGGAAAAACAATTTGAAAACGCAAAGAAATACGGATTCATCATATCAGAAATAAATGGCAAGAAGGAAGACATACTGAAGGAAGAAGACTACAACGCACTCAAAAGATGCGAAAGTCTTGAGGAAATGGCAATCAAACTCACAAGAAAGTATCCCAGACTGTCTGAGGGTGGCATATACACGAAGCCTGAGATCAAAAAACGGCTGCTTGAGACACTCAAAACAGACTTCGACTACTACTATGGAACAGAAGATCATGGCATCAAAATGATACTCGACTATTACATGGACTTTCACAAGATCCAGAACTTCTTCTATTTACTGCAATGCAAGCACCAGGACCCAAATCTTGAGAAGAGCTTCGAAAAGATTGAAATGGGAGATTTTAGTGCATTACGAACAATCAAGTTCTCGAGCGACATGGACGATGTACAAAAGTATTGCATGGAAAATAGCTTTCTGAAGAAATACGGAGGTAGGGTAAAGTTCAAAAAAGAGTTTGTAGACAATGACTTCCAGGTACTGCAGACACTATTCTTCAAGATACACATTGAGGAGGCATACAGAAGCCTTACTGCAGACATGGAGCATATGAAAAGCATTCTTAAGCTAGAAGGAGATAGACAGATAATAGAAATCACAGTCAATACACTTGGCTCAAAGGATATAATTGGGAAGAAGCGCATGGATCTTTTCCCAGCGATTCACTCGATGGATCTGTGGATGAGGGAGCAGCTTTCTACAGCTGAATGCATCGATGATATAAAAACCATCCTTACAGAGCGATACAACTTTGACACGGACATTTCGAACGTGCTTATAAGGACTGAGCTTCTTAAGTACCAGGAATCATTCAATCTTTATGGCGATCTAAGTTGTCTTTATGCGTACTTTCGCATAAAAGAGCAAGAGATAAAAAACATCCTTTGGATCGCAGAATGCATTATTCAGAACAGGAGAAGCGCCATGGACCATCTTTTTGTTGTTCAGTAATGACTGATGTAAATGCAAGAATTGCTTGAGGATAGCCCTGAGTATGAACCATTTGAAGTTTTTGACTGTGATAAGCAATCAAGAGGTAAAACATGCGGACGTAGATAAGCAGACAAAAGAGCTTCTTAGGAAGATGGCGAAGGAGATCAGGTCGTGTGCATCAGTCAGGAAGAACGGAGATCTTGTGCATATCCTACCAGAGCCTCAACTGATGTTTCCAAGGGAATATCTCAAGTCTCATATTGAGACGAAATGGCAGAAGTTTGCAAGAAGCAAGGGAATAAAGAAGAGGAGTAAGAGTGGACTTGTTTATGATGAGGATATTGGAGAGTACATTCCACGGTATGGACCATACAGCAAGATGAATCGCATTCTGAAGTCTGGATTGGCAGATGGTGAAAAGACAGTGTCATCGCTCAGAAAGCAGAAAAAGCGGAATATTGAGAAGAATAATGCGAACAGAATTGCAAATGCAAGCAGAATTGCAGTAAAGCCCAGCAAAAGTCAAAAGAATTGAGTGCACAGCCCACCTGACAAGCAGTGGCACACAGATAAGACAAGTAAAGCATTATTATCAAAATCTTTTAAATGTTTTAAATCAGTTTATTTCGATACATCAGGTTTGTAGTGATGCTATGCTTGTATTGATGAGCAATCCATTTCTTAATGCAATAACATAAAGTTAATCAGTAGCAATTACTGTATGCTTGCTCAACATCCATCGTTCACCACTGAAATCTTATGTGAAAGATACGGAACCAGCGTTTGTACAATCCCAGCACGGAATACATCTTTTAACCTACGAATTTTGAGGTCTTTTAGTGCCTTGCCTTTTCGCCTCAAAAGCTCTTGTGTTGTTTTATCGGTAGCTACCAGTAGTGTAAACCAAAATACAAACCATGCAGAAATGGCAAATAGGTATTTGTGAACAAACGCCTTAAGAACATGAGGCGAGTTTTGCAATAACGTAGCAATCGAGTAAAGATTTGCGAAAACAATCGTGAGGTATAAGTCATTGGTGTTATTTGATGCAACACACCTACCTATTATTGGACAATGATGATCTCGTCGGTGATAGCATTTGTTACATATCTCACAATGAACAGTCCTTGTTCCAACTATTCTGTTACACTTCTTGCATATTCCCTTTACATTTGCAGTCCCAAAGTCTAGAAGTTGTCCAGGCGATTTTATAAGGCATGTAATGTAGTAATAGAAAGATGTTGTCAGCAGGTACAACCTTACAGATATCCCAGATGTTGTTATAACATCATAACAACCAAGAAGATATAGCATTGTCACTAATGCAATCACAATTGACTCCGCTATTCTTATTGCCTGATTCACTGGTTTCCATATCTCCATGCTGTGTAGATGCATCGCACTTATTAATCTTCGCATTTCCCCTTTTGTTTCCAATGCCAATCAGTTGTAGATTATTTTCTATTCATCACTGGTAATTCAAAGATCATTGATCATCTGTAGAAGCATATATTTCTTTCAATCCACTATCATTCACAAACCTACTGTGAATTGTGAACACAGGTTAAATATTATTCATATTGCTATATTCTTTATTCCAGATTTTACCTTGATATTCTGAATATCATTCCAGAGATTGTCTACATCATTATTACAATCGCTTTCAGAACTATCAGAGTCTGTGTTTCTATATGCATATCTATTTGATTTGCTGATATTGCTCAGCCCTTCTATTGTATCACATATATCACGATTGAATGGCTGGAAAAGCATTTTCTCAATTGAACATATACTGCTGCTTGTGCGTTTCAAATCCAAACTGTTTGTGTTTGGCGCTCTGATTCCTTTACTTTGACGACTGCATTTCTTGTACTTCTGTTTTGGATAAATTTCATTGCTCCTTACTGGATTCTTATTATGCATCTTTTTTGATATTCCAGCAGAATCATCATCTATGCTTTTACGACTCTTGGTTTCATTTGAAGAATGCTTGAAGCTATTGTAGTACTTTGACTTCTTTCTATCATCATCATCTCCAGATCCCATTCCAAGCAGTAAAAGTGAGGTTTTGTCGCAAGGTTCTCTATCATTAGGATCATTCCTGTATCTACTATCGTCATCAAATCCACTATCGCTGTCATTTCCATCACCTCTATTGCTATTGTGCCTATCATTAGGATCACGCCTTCCATCATTCCTGTATCTACTATCGCTGTCGTAGACACTATAGCTACTGGACTTATCATCGTCATCGTATCCACTGTTATTATTGAACTTATTATACCTTAGAATTTTATGAAGTTTGCTCATACGGAAATATTTTTTAGGAAACCAAGCAAATAATTGGAATTTATCACGACCATCATTCTTGCAGCGTTCACCTTTCAATGTGTAGTCTTTGGCCATAAACAGGCAGCGATCGTCTCCAAACATAATCTTAATATGATTCCCAGGTTGTAAAACAAACTTTGCCAGTTGGTTCCATTTCATGTGCTTAGAATAGAAGTGCAAGGTGTTGGTGGAGTCAAGTGCAAGATCACCTACTTTGTCACTAAGTTTGTACTTTTCAGCGTCTTTGTCGTTTGCGTACATGATTATACCCCCTCGCCCATTCTTTGTTTCCTTGCTGATCTTGATTGGAGAAGGATTTTCGTTTTTGTGCGTTCCCATTATAAATGATTTGTGATTCTTATCCTGCTTGACAGTAATAAATCGATTCCTGCCCACCGAGTAGAGATAGCCCAACTCATCCATCTGGGCATATGCAAGCATGAAGTATAGGAACAGCATCATGCAATCTGCTAAAACATACATTATATTGTTTGCAATTCTGATACTTGAGTCTCAGATACATGCTTTGAAAACTACCGTTTCATTTGTTATCTTATGCTTATAGTACATGGCTGGCTCTGCTATCCCAGTCACTATACGGCTGTACCTGACTCATCTTGAAACCTGTACTTGATATCATTTGATGCACGGTCAACACACTATGAGCTTGCCAAAAAGACTACTCAACTTCAAGATCACAGGCCAAATAGGCACAGGAAGCTATGGTGATGTTTTTTTGGCTGTAGATAGCATCACAGGCACTAATGTTGCAATCAAAATAATTAGGAATACATTAACAGGAATAAATCCAGATATCGAGTCACACATACAATCAATGCTCAATCACAAAAATATATGCAGACTCTACGGGTGCTTCAGCATAAAGAATGCATCTGCGCTGGTCATTGAGCTTATAAACGGCCTGGATCTTCACAAGTTTATTAGAGTATATGGAAGATTTGATGAGAGCCATGCAAAACATCTCTTCATTCAAATGGTGCAGGCTGTTGACTATTTGCATAGTCATTCTATCATTCACAGAGACCTGAAATTAGAGAATGTCATTGTTGCAGACGGGACAATCAAGATATGTGACTTTGGTCTTTCATCGTTCTACAGCACAGAATCTTTGCTGAGTGACTTCTGTGGAACCCCGCAATGTGCAGCGCCAGAAATCATAAATGGTGTGCCATATATTGGGCCTGAGGTCGACATATGGTGCCTGGGCGTGATTCTTTATGCAATGGTTCATGGAAGGTTGCCGTTTGAAGACTACGGCAACAAGGCCATCAATACACATACCCTGAGTTCAAGACTGAGGATCGATGAATCATTGTCGTACAACCTTAAGGATCTCATAAAGCGAGCAATACAACCAAATAGATCATCGCGTATAACCATGCATCAAATGCTAGATCATCCGTGGTTAGGTATTAAGAAGAAGAAGTATAAGCGAGATATTGTTTTTATTGATAAAGGCATTGTTGAGAAACTCTTTGTGATTGGAATTGACAAGGATCATACGTACAGAGCACTAAGCAACAGAGAGTCCATAGAAACCTCAATGTATTGCTTACTAAAGCAAAATCCCTTCGCAATCGACAGAAAAGCTATGGAAAGAAATGCAAATTGTCTAGGCATCATCAGAATCGATACATCATACGACTCAAACTCCATGCAAGAGCAGAAGATGCATCGTGCAAGCATTGAAAAAAACAAGATTTTATATAGCATGATCTCACCAAGGCGAGGATGTATTCCATTCATATGGAGCACAAGAATGCATGTTGTCGAAAGAGATTTAAACATTCCCATCGACCAATCTAAAATATTGATTGAGCAGGTCTTGCAGAAATACAAAGAAACTGTTATCACAAAACATTCAAAATACACAATCTGTCATAGCGCAGGACTTAAAATATCCATCGAGCTTACACAATGCACGCCATTCACCAAATGCAGCTTTCAACTCATTAAAGGCACAAAGATCGAGTTTGTGGACTTCATTATCGACTTTATTAGAGTTACGGATCATATGTTTTGTTCTATCATGTAGTGCATGGTATATAATAAATAGCCTCAATGTCTCTATTCCAGGTTTCTAAAGATTAAAGTATTTATACAGAAAATATACAAAATCTCCGCCATATTCATTGTCCCTTAGAAACTTTCGGACAGTTGCCGATCCTACAGTTTTGATCCAGTGGTCAATGACCCACACATGCATTCCCAATGGCCGTTTTATAGTTTGATCAATTTTGTGAGTATTGTGGAATAACCACAACATATTATTGAATATTGTCTTTTGATCAAGTCCCTTGAGTTTCTCCTTTTCTGCATCTGTCAGCGTGTATGAATTAACATCCCACAGCATATCGTATTCTTCAGTTGACATCTCAACAAGCCCTCCGCATTCTCTTATCTTCTTTGCCTCCCACTCGTGAGATCTGTTTACTAAGCCTCGTATTTCCTCAATCTGCTCCTCAGTAAGTTTCTCAATCCCTGTCCTTTCCTTCAGCATACTACAAAACCTTCTCTCCATGCCCGGGGTGCTTGCTTGATTCTTGTTATTCCATGATTACGCATCATTTTATAATTATTCATAAATCCTATGATTTATGCAAGCATAATTATTACAACTACAAATTTAAAGTATCTACTCAATATTCAACAATCTTTTGTATTTCTTTTTGGAAGGCCAAGAGGTCCCATTCCCGAGCACATCATTCCCTTGAAAAACTCAGTCTCCTCAATTGCTTTAACTGCTTCATTCTCATCAAAGCACACTCCCATCTGTCTCTGTTTTTCGACATCTCCCAACTCATTTGCTATTAAAATCTTGTTAATCACTTCAACAGGCGCATTGCTTTTGATTGCATTCACTTCGCAGTGTGTATAAGTCACCAAATACCCCATGTTTGCCAATGCATTCATCATCCTTGCACGCTTCATAATGTTGATCTTAAGGATAGAACACAACGATGGCAACTCGTAGTATAGCATTGTAGGAGCCTCTTGCTTTATATACCTTAACAATCCCAGTAATCTTTTGTTCTCACTACGAATCACATTATCAAGCATTTTCTGAACAATGCCTGCATCATGTAGCTGTCTTTTCCAAAACGGTCCACAAAGCCTCATGCTCTTTCCACAATTACTGCATGTGCTTGAAATCTCTTCTCCATCAATTACTACAATCTTCTGACATTTGCACACAAAAACATATCGATTATCATCAATTACAGCTCTGGGATTCTTCTTCAGAATCCTGATAAACACCCTGACATAGAAATCAACACTTACACAAAGCAACGGTTCAACACTCGAATCAAACTTAGACGCTTGTCGAGATACCAATGAAACAATCGTTCTCAGTGGAACCTCATTCATACCAACTCCTCTAAGAATACGTGTAGAGTACTTTACTTGGCATTTCTTTTCATTCGAACATAACACGCCTTTGTCTGTTGCAGTCAAACACAGCACTCCCTTATGCTTGATAGACCTGATTGCATTGTCAATATATTCAGAGCAACTTCCAAATGGGTCTATATCAATAACGTCAAAAAAACATGGCAGAGATACCATAAGCACGTTACAGTCTGCCTTCACAATATTTGCTCTCGATGTCTTCCTTGCTCTAATATGCTGTACATCTGACATAAAACATTCAATCTCTTCAAATCCATTCAACTCAAGATTCTGCTTTATTGCAGACACCGAGCACTCTGAAATATCATTCATGTAAACCACAGAGTTGTGTATCTCATTCAAATACCTTATTCCCCTCAGTCCAGTTGCTGACATTGCATCTAAGATTCTAAAACTTTCCTTATCTTTAAAGCACTCTTTTATAAGTTCTACTGACATGTCTCTATTGAGCTCCTGTGCTGGATTAAAGAAGGTGTGATCGTCTTTGAATATGGTGGTTGAGTTTTCGGTGACTTTTACAAAACCATTGCCAGTCATGTCTTCACATGTATTAGCACTTTCAGACTTATCAGTATGCATTACCTGGTCACATGCATCATCTATTATCATTCAGGGTATTATGTGCATGACTCTAAATGAGCGGGTGAATTTATATAAAGCATGAATGCATAGAACCTAACATTTAATTATTTCTGCTTTTATCCAATACGTTTTCTTGGTGCTCTAAGAATTTGTTGATCTTAGAGTATTGCCTTACCATCGTCTTGACAAGCTGATGCATCTTTTTGAATTCGCTTTCAATCTCCTCAATGGAGTTTTCCATTGTCAAATGCACGTCACCCATACAAGGATGCGGTTTTCAAGCACTTTGAAAGCAAACCAAGTGGATGAATGGAAAGAAAGCTATGTATCATACGACATCCTCAAGCCAATGATAACTAGGAATAAGAACGGATTCAAGGCCGCAATTGAAAGGGATTTGGCATCAATCAATGACTTCTTTTTTATGCTTGAAAAGCAGGCTGTTGCTGAGAAGGACTGTATATTTGCTGATACAAGCATAAACCTTGCTAATAGCATATCAAAACATAACCACACGCATAATGTAAGCATAGATTCAAAATATACATTTATAAGTGACACACTTAAAGTAAACAATGCAGATTTGGATGGCAAATCGGTCATCAATCAAAGCACAGATGAGAACCCAATGACAGATGAAGACGACTTCGAATACAAGCATGCACCACAGAATGACATCAAGAAAGGATTTGGTGCGATATTCAAAATCCCAAAGCAACTTGAAAGAAGAAAACGGGAAAAGAACATACAGGAATTTCTGCATGCAGTTATTGGTATCAAGAGATTCAGAGAGCTCAACTATGCTGGATTAATGAAGCTTTCAAAGAAATATAATAAAACCTATCCTTCGGAGGGATTTCACAAGGCATTTTCAAAAAAGATCGATGGATCATACTTCAGTAAGTCAAAGCGCATTGATGAAGTTTATTCGTCCATAAAGGAGCTTTATAGGACTGTGTTTGCAAGGAACGATCCTGGGAAGGCAAAAACGATGCTCAGAAAACTCAAGAGGAAAAGTACAAGCAATCCGGTTGCTTTGTATACCTCGGGAATGCTTGGAGGAGTGTCGATTGGGCTTCTAATGCTACTTGACTTTGGAGAGAATAAGTCAAGCAAAGAAATGTTTTTTTCAACAGTTCTTCTGCAATACGGAGCACTTCTTTTTGGTGTGTGCCTTTCAGTATTCAAAAGGTTTCACATCAACTACAAATTCATTTTCAATTTTGATGTGTGCTCGTCTCTAACATCTGATGCATATCTATTAATGATATCGGCCCTTATATTGATTAATATTGCCTGCACCTGGGCCAACAATGTGTTTTTTCACATAAGCCCTTACTGGATTCTAATTGCAGGTTTTTTAGTGATGTTTGTTCCATTCCAGATTCTTTACCATCGATCAAGGTTTTACTTGGCTTCTGTTATTTTCCGAATAGTGTTGCTGCCGATGTCTCATGTGCGATTCAGGCACTTCTACTTTGCAGATGTTGGTCAGAGCTTTACTACATGCTTCAAGAAGATATTCTTGCAGGGATGCGACCTCGATTGGAGGCTGGATGGAGTGATCAACTCTTTCTTTGCAATTGTAAGACTTTTACAGTGCCTCAAACGCTATAAGGACACAAGACTGAAGTTTCCACACATAGCCAATGCGCTAAAATACGGATTGGCTATAACAGTGGGGATAACTGCAGCATTATACGAAAAGAACAAGACACATGATGCTCTTGTTTATAAAGCAATGAGCATGGCAATTTCATCCATATGCTCAGGTGCTTGGGATATTTTCATGGATTGGGGCATAATCAGAATTAAAACAATATATCCAAGGCATGCATATGTTGCTGGAATTATTTTTAACTTGCTATGCCGGTTTTCATGGCTTATTTTGTATGTATTCGATATTCCTGTGCTGTGGATGCAATTTCTTGAAATAACCAGAAGATTTATATGGACACTCTTCAGGGTTGAGTTTGAACACCTACACAATTGCAGTGAATTCAAAGCAAAGGGTTCAATATGGTTTACATCGAATGAGCTGTTCTACAGAAAAGACTACGAGGTTAATACAGAAACAACAGAGACAGAAAACGAATCAAGCACATACTAGCATTCTATAGACATCATCATAATAACAATTGATTTATTATACAAGTGTTTATATACAGGCCTGTTTAATTTTAAGCATGAGCAAATGAAATATCGGATCTAATCGTGCATAGATTTATGCATGCCATTTTTATTTTTGGAGGCCTAGAACGTATTCCATACCTAATGATATCTCTTGATCTTGAAGTACACAAAGACGCATAAACATGAAAAAGAGTAAAAAGCAATATTACACCGAAAAGAATCGAATACACTACAAACAAAAGCAACACAACAGCCATCAGTATTTTCGATTCATTGTCTCCTTGTAAATACGTTGTGTATATCTTGTATAGAAGCATCAGCTTTGTATAAATGACTGCAACAAGAGTATAAAGATAAACATGAAAATGCTTCATGTTGTTTCTTCCTATGCAGTTTCCCAGCCATATGCAGTGATGATCCATGTCAAGGATGCATCTGTTGCATTCTCTGCAATGTGACATCCCACTGATTCTAAATAAATTACATTCCAAACAATACTTCTCCTCAAACACTTCTCCATCTATATTTATTCTTCTTATCCATTCTCCACTTTTGTTCATGCTAATCTGTGTAGATGCACAATCTCCAATAAAAATTGTGTCTGGTGAGTATCTATGGTGTATTTTCTTGTTCACACGCCCTGGATCAAGGACACAGACTTGCATGAACGATAGGGAGTTTGCTATTACAAGACAAACAATCAATGCAGCGCTCCATGTACATTCAGAAAACACCAATGAATACACAAGCACGCCCATATACATGGTCAGGTGCTGTAGCATCACCAGTTTTATCCTTAAAAATCCAATGCATAAGCCGTTCTTCCAGCAATGCATCCAGTGATGTGGGATGCTGTCCATTCCTGCATTTATTATTAATTTGTATATTTCAATACTTATGCATCACAATTTGTGCATCCTACACTCACGTACCAATCGGTATTCTTGATCAACCCTTGAGCCATTCATGATGAAGCTTTTAGATTTTATGAAAGAAAATGAGGTGGTGTATTCGTTTGGGAAGGTAATTGATAAGCTTGAAGACAACAAATACATGCTTGAATCGCACAATAACAGTATAGTTATAGCTACAAAGTCTCACATTGAGGTTGGTACATGGATCCGCGTCTATGGAACATTCAGATCTGGTATTCTACAGGCTGTATTTGTAGGAAGACTTAGCGGTGTTGATATCAATTTGTTTGAAAGAGCTGTTGTGTATATGAATTCCCGTATGCCTTGTGATGAATAAGACTTCACATCAAAAATCCAAGTTTAGTGGGTTCAATAAATCATTCATTAGTTTTCAAGTTCAAAAATACATCGTCAATCATAAATATTTGTGTATTCATTTATTATTTATGATTTTTACAGTATTCACCTATCTTTGCTGTATCTTGATTATATTCATTTATTATTTATGATTTTTACTCTAAACATTTATTATTTATCTTTTTAGAGTATTAATTCACTATCAAAGACTATTCTCATCGTATGTACTTATTGTTCATCATGCTCGTATATTTACTTATCACTCATTATCCTCATTGTATGTATTGTCCCCGCTCTTTTCTAAAAGTGTATTGATAATACCATGCTTTTGCTTATCAATAAATCTTCCATTGATGAGCCTTGTTGCAGAGATAATTATGTCGTCCATGTATCCCATTAGCGATCGCTTTCCTTGCAGCGCAAGATCACCTTTCATTGCATCCGAACCTGTATACAGATTGCTCAGTGCATTCCCATTCTCAGACCAGCATTCCTGCATCCTCTTCAGTACCTCTCGATCATGAACTATCTTTTCTAGGTAGAACATACATATCAATGATTGTGCAACATTCGTCCTGTCGAGGCAGTCAAGGCAATTTACACGGAATACCACGTCATGCATGCATACATCCTGCAGCTTGAAGTACAATAGAAACTTCATGTTGTCATAGTCATTTGCATATGCATTCAGGTCAAACTCTGTATATGGGATTTCTTCTGTATCTAAAAGCTTGCTAAAGCTCGATGTGAGCAGCTTCTCGTCTTTCTTTTCACCCAAAAGATTGACTACGTGTATCTTTCCATACTCCCTTGTCAGTTTTTCAAAATGTTTGATGAATGCCTTATGCGCGCCTGGTTCATCAGCACATATGCTTACTTTTGTTGGAAATCCATACTCCTTTTGGCTCCAGAAGAGAGGCACAGATCCTCTGACAATCGTGAAGTCAAACATTGTCTGCTTATTACATCTGATAACAAAGCGTGTCTTCACAAACATTGAAACATTTCCATCTGCATCAATTCCTCTGCATAAATATCTTGTACCAACCTTGCTTGATGAAACCAATGAAAGAAGCGTCATGTTGTACAATTCAGCGGATGCCTTAAATATGCTTTCAATAAAGAATCCACAGAAAAGAGTGGAAATCTCAAAGTCTGTGTCTTTTCCCAAGTGTGGACTGTGTGAAAGTTTATATGCGCATGAATCTTGCTCGGAGTACCTTAATAAATTCACTTTCATATGCTTATTCCATTCAAACTCATCCTCCAGAAATGAAGATCCTAAGAAGTAGTAAAAATCATGAGATTGAATGAATCCTTTGATCTGCGAAGTGATCTCCTCTGTCTTCTCTGGATTGCATGTGTTGATAAATCTGATTCTCTCAATCTTGTAGATCTCTGCATTGCGATAAATCCCCTTGAATGATCCTTCTGTAACACAAACAAGATATTCACTACTCGGCCCGCTACTCTGCTCTATTTTAAGGACACCAAGAATTGTCTGGAACTCGATTTGTTTAAGATCATGCTTGTTTGATGCAATACCTACATGCGAGAGTGTTGCAACGCCTGTGTTTGTTTCCCATGAAATTCTTTTTGAAGACTTAGAGTACACTAGGTTTGGCATACCTGGGTTTTTGCCCAAATATGTTTTCCATCTTTGTTTTGTGTTAAACCTGCGCATAGATATTGGATACAATAAATCATAAACATGCAGGGATACAGTCGATGGCATATTCAGAGTACTGATCAAGCAGGAGCAGTCATATTATTTGAATGACGAAATGCTAAGTGGTTCTGAAACAATGTGTCATCGAGCCAAAATAAATACTGTATTCGTTATCAGCAGATGAACATTCATAGAGCAGGTGCATATGTGATTCTCCAGATGTTTGATGTGAGTATATACATGCCGCTGTATGTCGTTCCACGCAATGAGCACCTAGATGAGAAGCTGGTTTTGAAAAATATCAAGGTGGAGGCGAAAAATGCACAGCAGCTGTTTGGTACATTAGCAAAGCACGAAGAGGGTTCCAGTTACAAAATAGATCATGCAGAAGTGTATAAAATAAACAACGACACTTATAAAAGCACTAATGAGTCGGTATCACAGGACGTGGTGCTTGGGGCAATGGCATTTGACTTTTCGATGTTAAAGGCACTTATTAGCAGAGGAAGCCAGCAGGATTCATCAACGCCTCCAGAAATAAAGATCAAGAGCATAGACATGGACATTCCGCTTGGAGTGCAAATCTTTTTGCATGTGCCTATCATGCTTGTGGTGATGGTTGTGTTCTACCTGTTTATGTCGTTTGGAGGCGAAAACATGAGAGGACTATCGTACAAGGAAATAGAGAAGATACCGTTGTGTTTATACTCGTCTCATGAGTTCATTAATAAGGGATGTATTATATGCCTGGATGATTTTGAAGGCTGCAGCCGAGTGCGCCATCTGGGATGTGGGCATGTGTTCCATGCAGAGTGTGTTGATAAGTGGCTCCGAAGGAACTTTGTTTGTCCTACATGCCGGAAGAGAATTGTTATAGACAACAGGAAAAGTCATAGAGCAAGGGATGTTCATGTACTATAGATTTGTCTTGCAATGGAGTAGAGTGTAGAGTAGCAGAGTTGTGCTTGACTGGAAATATGACAATTTATATGGTTTTTATGTAATGAAAGCCATCGTTAATATATGATATAAATGATACCTTGTTTATATGTGTTTGTGCGTGTTGCATTATTGAAATATTACATTACTGATATGAATTATGCGAAAGTTTATTTTATTGATCGTTTACAGTTGTGTGTATTTGAGTGATTTGGCTTTTATATTTCTGTTGTACAAAAGACAAGTGCAGCAGCGACCCTTTAAGCATGATGTCTAAGCACGGATTCTGTAGCAACTGCAGTACAACGGCAACACCTCTGTGGAGAAGAGCAGGCGATGGCAGTTACCTGTGCAATGCCTGTGGACTTTACTATAAGATACATGGAAAGAAAAGACCGATTAGTTTCAAGGCTGAATCGGTGAAACCAAGAATACGGCTTAAGAAGAACAGTGCATGTTCTGATGATGTGTATCTCAGCTATGAAAGTGTGGATGGAGACGATGATAATGTAGCAGAAAACGAGCAAGGCTACAGTAAAGATCAAGGCATCTATGAAAGCAAGAATATCAAATATAATATTATTGAGTGCTATAGTCAAGCAGAATCAGGATGTATCAAGAGCAGCAATACAAAGAGATGCAAGCCATCTACTACGGGCCGTACTAAATATAATGGCATGGTAAATCAATATTTATTGATGAATAGTTCATCTGGGAAGTCTATGAGTTATATGGAGGAAGATTATATGAAGTCTTTGCCAAGAAGGCACTTTGACAGAAGAATGTGCACGATACCATTGTTTATTGATGGTTCAAGCAATGAAAAATTGTATGCAGAGGCAACATTTATCAAGAATCCATGGATGGAAGGAACGGGAGATAAGGATTTAGAGGCAATCGCCGTAAATGCACTAGTTGAGATGTCCCGTGGAGAGATATGCGATTAAATTGGTGTTATATTATTTGGTAGTTGATCAAGCAAATACTGTTTGTATTAGATTGTCTTATCGATGGTGCTTATATGCCTGGGTTTGGGATCGAATGGCTTAGGACCAAATGGATAAATGTGAATTTGTTCCCTGTTACTGAACTCTTCGGACCCGCCAATTGATTCGCCATCTAAGAAGATGTTGGGAAACGTGTATCGAAACTGTTTTGAGAACTCTTCTGCATTTTTATTGTCATCAACAATGACGGCATGGCACGGAATGTTGTTTTCGAGCGCCATTTTCCGTGCTTTGTTGCTATATGGACAATATTTTCTAACAAACATAACACACTTGCTATTATTGATCATGTCTTTGTAGAATATGTTGCTGTTTGAATCCTCGAGCATAAAAACACTTGATGCAAGAACAATCAGGTTCAATAAGTACATTTTTATTTACACGGGCGGCACTTATATTTGTGCCAGTTTCAGATCGTATCACTAAGTGTGTATCAGTTATATTAATACACTGCAAAGCTCCTTTACACTCAATGGTCGGTATATAAGCATACAAAAGTTAAGGTTTACTTGCACTTAGCGCTTTGTATACTAGCTGTTGAGGGTTCTCTGCAGTCCTTAATGCATGTGGAGCGAGAAATACGCATTGCCATCTTCAATATCATGCACGACCACACAATATGCATCAGAACCAGTATCTGCACCATTACTGCCATGGCTCGCAGAGCAAACCTGAACTCATGGTTCCACACATATATTCCTATTGGCGCAGCCACCAAGCATGCATAAACACCAAGTCTCGAGATAATGAATATCACTGCAAAGAGCATAAACACAATGGTGGCAAGAGTATTGCTTTGTGTGTAATTCAGCAACTTTGCAACTTCTAGAAATGGATCAGATAGATCATGCACAGCCATTATCGCTATTCCACACCTGACCATGTCTGTGCAATAAGACATTCCAAGAAGTAAAAGAGTCACCAGGTGATGTACAACCATCTGCAGGAAGTCTTTGTACATATGCTCATTAAACAGGTAGAACAACTCGACAAAGTAGTATGAAAACTCAATGTGATAGTAGAGCATCACTCGCAATGGAAGGTTTCCGGCGCCTACTGGATCCATCATGCCCTTGGCACTTGGGACCCACGACTCGTTTTGGATTACCAAATATCCGTAGAATGTTGTGAATGTATAGAACACAGCCTTCCAGAACGAGACCCTGAACTTTCTTTTTTGTCCAGAGCTGAGCTTGTCATGCTGATCAAGCATATCTAGAAAGACATCGGCTGCTGGCATAACAACAAGGTTTTTGATGCAGACAATCAGTATGCAAAGCATTATGGGCGCGAATACGTCTCTTGGAAGCTCAAGATGCGATTCAAACATCCTGTCATTACTCATTCTCATACCAAGTATTTTATGCATGAATTCGAGCATCTATAGATCTGGTCTGCTTACATCTATGTATACTCTTATATCAATCCAAGCGAATCACATTGCTTTGTTAATCAAAGAAGATTGGGCTTCAATTGTAAATATCGCAATGTTATTGCTTCACTGGTCTTCAGAAACAAATTAATGCATGGAAGCCTGTGCATCATATTACATACAAGTGTTTATTCACAAATCATCTCTATCAATCTAAAAACCTCTCAAATTTTGATATTCTCATTGTGGCAACCTTAGGCATTATGCTATGGCACACTCCATGGTCTATACCTCTAAGAAAGACATTTGAGTCCAGATATGTTGTTTTTGCAATAGAAGGAGGCTGTTCGCACATTTCATGCAATACACTGCTGTTAAAGATTGGTTTTACATCACTATTCGGGAGCCTTGAAATCAGATCGAGATTTCTTCTTGCTTCTACTGACTCACTGTTGACTTTCAATGCACATTCAAACGCCTTCTTTGCCTCACAAATCAGTCCTTGCTGTAAATATGCACATCCCAACGAGTTTTGCATCATTCCATTCATCATGCCTGGATCAATTACTTTATTGTAATACCTAATTGCACGCTCATGTAATCCTTTGGTAAACGCAATCCTTCCCATTAGGTACACAATGTATGGATCGCTCTCCCTGCGCCCATACTCCCTGTGGATTTTTCGCACTCCTTTAAAATCACCTTTTTTGAAGCTTATCCATGCAAGAAGCCTCAATATTGTAGGGGAATATACATTTGATTTTCGTATAATCTCAAGAACCTCTATTGCAAGGCCCTCCTTCGACTGCATTTCATAAAGATGCGCAATTTGTATCTGTGCGCCTATGTCGTATGTGCATTCAAACGGATTGTAAACAATCACGCGGAATGTATCAATTGAATCAGATAACCTATTCATCTTCTTCAGGCAAATCCCTGTTCTAAACATGATCTCGTAGTCCTTGTATTTTTCTACACCGAGCCTGCTCAGCATCACAAGCCATGGCCTTGCATTTGCATAATCTCCAAGCTCTTCATAGAAAAGAGAAATTCCATAAATAAGAAATTTGTCTTTATGCACAGCATGATGATATGCTTTCAGAAAGCTTTCATAACTATCTTCAAGACGTCCTTTATACAGATATACGTGTCCTTTGATAACTAGTGCTTCGCATGTTCCACCAAGGTGCATCAATCTGTTTGAGATTGCCTCAGCTTCTTTAAGGCTTCTGGTTTCCACATGGCACTTTCCAAGGCTGTATAGTGCATGTATGTTACAAGGGTTAGCCTTGAGTGCCTCTTTGCTACACTTTCTTACATCAATCAGGTTCATATATTGTCTGTGCTGATGATAAAAACTTAATGATTTAGGCCATTTGTAGAGCCAAACCTTCTGATCCATATGGCATGTTTTCAGCATGTCAGGGGAGATTACAGATGTTTTTATGAACAGAAAACCTGATATTAGCAATATTTGATATTTTTAGTATTAATAAGCTAAAGTGAGTATTAATGAATAAAACATCAGGATGTGCTGAATATATTGAACTACGCATGATCAAAGCATGAAGCACTTATGAAATGGCTGATAGTATTCATAACAACAAACCTCACATTGAAATACAAACGAGGAGATGTGGTATTCAATACCGTTTGAAATGAAGCCCAGCACTTGATGTTCTGTGTGTGTGGAACGTTAATACATGTTGCCTCCGAGAGTAGGAAGATAGTATGCTTAAGATGCAAGCGAGAAAACAGCATCGAAATGTTAAAGCCGGTTTGTAAAACTGTTAATATCAAGAAAGAAGCTTATTTTGAGCAAATTGAAGTTAAAGGCGCCAAGATTAAGCATGAATGCCCAGGATGTGGAAATGAAGAAATGATGTACAATACAGCACAACTGAGATCTGCAGATGAAGGGCAAACTGTGTTTTACAGCTGTGAATGCGGGTATAAGTTTACGGTACAGTCATAAAAATCCATGGATCATACCTAAAGGAAATATTTGTTAAGATTGTATATGCAGTGTTTATGTGTTGCCTTAAACGCCCTCATATGCAGAAAGGAAGTATATCGATTGGAAGCTTGATGGCGATATGCATGCTTGGATGTATGCTCTTTGTTAAGATGCATGGAGGAGTGCCACTGTTGATGCATGTGATGCTACAATGCATGCTGATCTTTGTATTTATTTTGAGCATATCAATCTATGGAGCATTCCAAATCAGGTGCTGTAGTGCAGAGAATGAGGAGTATGTAAAGAAGATAGCACACTATGATATGTTGTACAAGGAGTTTGTCAAAAAATAAATGCAATGGATACATGTGTTGAGTACATTTTAATCTACATTTTTGCTTTCTCGGGTTCAGGCAATTGATCCTTCTCTACCTCAACCATGTCAATATCCACATCTTTGTTCTGCTTGACTGCTGATTCATAGGAGCCTGAGAGATACACTATAGATTTCATCCACATTGCTGCAAACACTGAGATGATTCCTGCAGTGATTGGAGCAGCCTGCCTGAGATCCTCTGTTGAAAGAATCTCAAACATCATCAATCCGTATATTGAACCTATAGATTTTCCGACCTTTCCGAAAATCCCATCATAGACGCTCTTAAACCTTGCTCTATATGTGGGATTGATTCTCATGCCAAGCTTTTCTTTACAGATATCGAATGCAGAGTATTTTGCAATTTTGAGCAGAGATAGAAATATAATGCCTGAATAATTTTCAAGCTTATATTTGAGCTCTCCATCAGGGAAAAATCCGCTCAGGAACTTAAGCGAGGATCCCTCAACAACTGTGTTATATATTGTAGATCCAAAGAAGAAAATTACAGCCATTAGCGTGATGATCGGTGTTATCATTCCTACAAGCAAAAAGCCGCTTGTCTCCACAAGGCTTGAGAAGGGCGACAGATTCAATCCTATCACTATGATTGACGTCATATATTGGTCGATCTGGTTGAACTTTCCAGAATATTGTCCTTTTTCTTCATTGAAGTATTCAGCAGCAACCTTGGTGCCAGCCTTGAATGTAGACTCAATCATATTGTATGAGATGTTGAAGAACAGCACTATCAAAGACATTGCAAGAAGAAGCCTGGATTGGGACATGGTTTCAAGGCCTTCTGCAAACGAAACATTCGCTTTTGCCTTCTTTCTTCTTGAACCTGAAGAAACAAGGAACAGTGGCTTTGCCATCACTACTTTCTCAAGGTAACTTTTTAAGAAGATCACCAGCACTATTAGAATGCCTTGTGTGATGAAAATGCCAGAGAGGAAAAATTGATTCTGCTCAAATGTGAAGCTTCGTCGGAGATTGAAGAATCCACCCGTTGCAATTGCAGACAAGAGCAGCGACAGATTCATGATGATGATCAAGGATGGAATGAACCTGGAGAACTGCTTGATTGTGCACAGCTCGTTCAGGAAGCTCATGAACAGATATGACAGAACCAGGCTTCCCCACATCTCTGCCGTAATGAACACAAGCGTGGCAAGTGGCTCATTGATTGTCAAGAACATTGATTTGAAGATGTTGAGTCCTTTAGAAGACATCTTCCCGTCAACAAAGATGTCTCTGAAAAGAAACCTTGAGGGCGAGATGTGCTCCTCAATCAGAAGGATAGCGCCATAGAAGAAGAAGAGAGATGCAAACCCGGCACAGAATATGGAGAATATTCTGGAGACTGTCTTTGAGCTAAGCTGATATTGGATGAGGAACACCAGTGTCATTGACACAGGAAGGACATAGAATATCTTGATGAATAATATTGTTGTTGGCTCCTGCCTTACCATTACAAACATGTCCTTTAAGATCCTCATGAATGAATATATGAATCCTACGATTCCAAGCATCACGCCCAACAAGATGAACTTTGGATATTCTATTCTTGCAACTCTGAAGTATTTGAAAAGCCCCTGTCTGCTATTTGCGTCCTGCTCGACTTCATCTTCTGTGGGGATGTCATCTGTGTATGGTTGAGTGTGTATGTTGTCTTCTACTTCCTCCATTTGTTTGTTTATTCATTGGTATATTATATATTTGAGCATTGTAATGAAGAAATGAAGTGTATTTGTTATGCATTTGTAATGTGTTGATTGTAGATATATGTGTGTTGAGTATAGGTCATGTGTGTTGATTGTATAATGTATTAGATCTGTTTGCAGTGTGATGGATTATATTGATGAAAATGTTTGTCTGAATGATATTTATGAAGTACTCACGAATGATATTGATAAAAATGTAATAATACTGGCATTACATGAAAGGTATCATTACGACCCTGAATGAAGCTTAGAAAGGATGAACACTGTGATTTTGTACACAGGATGATGAATGCAAAGAATCTGATGTATTATCTATCTACACCTTATAGATTAAATACAATGTACTGGGCATTGAATTCGATGATGATGCTAGATGATCAGAGAGCAGCAGAAGCACAGTGTGAGGCTGTTTCGTATGTGCTCAGATGCAAAAATACAGATGGAGGTTTTGGAGGCAGCGAAGGATATCCATCAAACATAACAAGTACATTTAATGCATTGCAGATACTATACATGTGCAAGCATCGGTATGAAGCAAGAGATACAGTAGAGTACATATGTGGACTACAACAGAGTTCTGGATGTTTTCACAACGATGCATATGGGGAAGAAGATACAAGAATCAATTGTTGTGCGATTCTGAGTCTGCATTTGCTTTTTCTACTTGGCAATGGATGCTTTAAAGTGGAAATGCTGGCAAGGCCAATGCATGATAATTACCTGAAGAATACAGGGATTGATGTAAGTATGATTATTGAGTATACGTTGAAATGCTTCAATAGAGATGGAGGATTTGGAGCCATCCCTGGTGCTGAATCGCATGCTGCACAGGTATTCTGTTGTTTGAGTGTTCTGCGATCTCTTGGAGCACTTGAATGCATAGATCGTACTCGAGTGAAGAGGTTTATTGCAATGAGACAGACAATATCTGGTGGACTTGCCGGAAGAATAAATAAGAAAGAGGATGTGTGCTATTCGTTCTGGGCATACTCATCCGCTGTGATGATTGGAGAGCAGCAGAGTATTGATGAGGAGCATCTTGTCAGGTTTATTTTATCGTGCCAGGGAAAGACTGGAGGGTTTTCTGATCGCCCTGGTAATGAGACTGATTTGTATCACCTTATGTTTGCTCTGGCAGGGCTGTCTTTGCTAGGATACTGTGGGATTAAGAAGATTGATGCAGGATTTGGATTGTAGCATGAATGATTTCTCCGAGTATTTATTTGAATAAATAATTGAAGTGGAGCATGAACAGTGTTGTACAATGATAAAATGTTTAGTGACTATGATGTAAGTAATGCAAGATTATATGTGTAATCAAACACGAAGAAACAATCCCTGGAATAAACGGAATGAATGTGTGTATTTTTGAGAATGACGGAGGACAATGGAAGGAAGTGTATGCTGGAATGATTTTGATGATTCACAAAGGAAGTATTTTTATTGAGGAGATGAGCAGTAACGAAGGAATGTGGGTGGAACTGTTTGGAAAGACATACAGGAAGTCTGAGGAGAATATAATCCATATATTTAATGAAGATGATGAGCATGCGCTGTGCTTTGAAACAGAGAAGATTAGGAACGAATTCTACGAGTTTTTGAATAGAATAGATGTGAATGCAGAAGATGAGCAGTCTGGCATATGCGGTGATGAAGAAGGCAGTAAAGAAAACATGGATGACAAACTAAATGCACATGGCAATAACTGGTTTGATGAATTGAAGAGAGCAAGCATGTACATGGAAAGCGAGATTTTTAAGCAAACAATACGTAACAAGCAGGGAATTATTGAGCTTGTGGAGTACAGTAGTTTGTATCTATTCAGAATGCTAATTGAGCATGGAAAAGATGTTTTTGAGACGTTTGGAGCACCACAATGTAGTAGCATATCGCCTTATTTATTCTACAAAACAATTATAGCAGGTAATTTTTGTGAGGAGTTGGCAAGAGAGTATGAAAGTTTTGTGCACATACTTGATAAGAAAGAAATAGCATCCAGGAATCCAAAGATTGCAGATATGCCTCTTTCTGATGTTGTAGAGTTGCTAAAGGCATGCTGCACCAGGAGATGTAAGGTTGGAAGCTTGGAAGTATATCTAAATAGGATGTATATGGAGAAAGGTAGCACATCCGAAATGTTTTATTACATCTGTTATCTATTCAGGAGCCAAGCAGCAGAAAAGATTGATTTCACATATGTTTTCCAGAGTATTAATGCACTGATAGAGTTGGATCCGCATGGAGATCCGCTGCTGTATATTTTTGAAGGTCTTTATATTATTCTTGAGTTGTGCTCTGCTGAGAGATTGGATGTGTTTTTCATAGAAAGCTCGGAGATGTTTAAAAACACTGATCTTGTGCATTATGAAGAGATACAGAAATTCATGCTGTATTTGTTTTCAAGATATGGATTTAGAGCCAGGGAGTTGTTTATAAGCACCGGCAGTCTTAAGAAAGTGTTTTCACTCAGTTTTCTGGATACTCATAATAGAATATTTATTTGCAAGATGCTAAATCAAGTTGTATCAAGCAATAAAATAATGCATGCATACTTCATCAAAAATGATTTACTGAGGAATGCATCGCTAACGACTGCAAATGTTTCAAATGATGCCGCACACTCAATATTAAGGAATGCACTTTCCAAGGCAAGCAGCGAGCTGAAGCAGTATTTTGATGAATGCATAATGCACAAAATTGGTGTATAAAACCTTAAAGAACTGTGCGCCCAAACCTATATAACCCAAGTACTTTTATACTCCAAATATTTTGTATAAATAAAGGTATTACATTAATCACAACTTCTTCAATCATAATCATGTTATTTCAAAAATATTTGAATAACATCTTCATCCTCCAGTAAATGCCCTAGTCCGACCCTTTGTGGAATGTGCTTTGCACTTATTCCCCACACAAGAGCATGCTTGAATCCCTGTAAGAAGTCTTTGTGTATGTGTATGCAAAGATCCTTAATCGTTCTTCCTCTCTTGATAACCACGGGATCATCCATCGACGGAAACATCCCCTTCTTCTTAGTGTATACCCTCAGCAAATCCAACTTGCTCCAAATATCCTCCATAAGGCCGTCAATATTCCAATCCTTGCGGCAGCTAATCACCGTGCTATTTGGCTGACCTGCGATCTTATTGAAATCAGTCAATGAAAGCTCGTCTATCTTGTTGTAAACATACAGGCAATCTATATACACAACAGACCCACTCAATACATCAATAACATCGTCTTCAGATACATCTTCCTTTATCAGCATCTGGCAGTTATTGATCTTGTACTCTCGTAAAATACCCTTTATTACATCCTCTGTTGTTCTTGTCAATTCACATGTTATTCCAATACTTATTCCACTGCTCGATGTAGGCGTAATCGATATATCAGGTCTTTTTTTGTTGAGCCTGATTCCCATTTCGTAAAGCTCATGCTCAAGAACCTTCTTGTCATCGCTTCGTCTTGGATCAAGCATCATTAGTATCATATCTGCCGTTCTTGCAACACCAATTACCTGCTTTCCTCGACCTTTGTTCTGAGAAGCACCAGAAATAATCCCAGGAAGATCAAGCACCTGGATCCATGTATCATTCAATCGCATCTTGCCAGAAATACAGCTTAGAGTCGTAAACTCATGTTCTGCTGCTTTACTGTGTGTGCTTGTGATTCTTGACAGTAATGTTGACTTCCCAACACTTGGAAATCCTATCAGTGCAACTCTGGCATCTCCGCTTTTACACACTTCAAAGTCATCGCCTCTACTCTGCTTCATTTTTGGTGCATCAAGCTCCTGTCTATACTTTGCAAGCCTGGCCTTCAGAATCCCAAGATGATGCTCAGTCTTCTTGTTCTTTTGTGTCCTTGCCATTTCACTTTCTATCTCGTTGATCTTATCCTGGATCCCCATCCAAGGGCCATCCACTTCCATTACAAATACATTCCCAGCTCTAGCCTGTGACTACATAGAAAAGATCACTGCCTTACACGTAACGAACAAAGAAAGCCATCCAGCGATGAGAGAAAGCATATCCCGTCAAAAACACAGCCATCAGTTATCGCCATAAAAGAAATGTTGTCTACACACAACACAAGCTCCTGCTTCACAAACATATACAATCTTTTTCTTGTTGCAACATACAGCTTATCTCCATCACACACAATTCTCAAAGGTTCAGAATCCAATGGTCCTATTCTTGCATACACATGCTCTATTCTAAATGGATAATGCAACACAATAACACTGTTTGAGCTGCAACTCGCAAGATACAGAAGCTTGCCATCTGGAGAATACGACAATCTTCTGAAAAATCCTCTCCCTGTAGAAAACATCTTCTCGCCATTCATCTCATCCATATGCTCCACCTCCACAAGCTTATCTCTAAACACATATGTTTTCCCAATTCTATCCTTTCCTAACGATGTTAATAATCCAAAGCAATTGTTGAATGCAAGGCCCTGGACAACATCATTGTGGCACTGAATCTTTTGTATCATCTGTACATCTATGCATTCTTCAACTGCATTTATAACATTACTGTCATTCATGCTTGCATTAACATCTTTATGCATTCCATAATGACGCACCTTGTAAACAAGTACATGTCCACTTGAAAATCCAACAAACAGATGATCTCGTCCCCACACAGCTTCATATGCATCATCTCCATCAATCCTCTTTATCATATGAGGCACCTTGCTTACCCAAATAATAACCTCTCCTCCATCAGAGCACGATGCCAACAAATCTCCATTGAATCTGACACAATTCACTCCTCTTTTATGCCCAGAAAGTACAGAGTCATACACAATCTTCACTGAAGAGTTCAATGCTGTTGTATACCGAAACTCTGTTCCATCCATATTGCTCTTTTCAACTCTCCATAGCCTTATTTCATTATCACCTCCTCCAGTTGCTATCAATTTTCCGTTTGTGTCCATAGTAAACACTGACGCCTCTTCATGGAAGTACAAATTGTGTGTGGTTACTTCCACTGGCACCCATTCCTTCGCCTCTATTACTCCCATTCGTATAGGGTCATTCTTCTCTAATAATATCCAAACTCATCATCTCTGCAGCTTCTCGATTTCTAAATACTGCATATACAAATACATCACAAACAACCATTTTAATCAAGATAATTCTTTGCAAAAAGCGCACTGAATGCAGTACCTTCCAACAGCCTTGCACATTCTCCATATCTCTCACTTTTCAAATATGCAAAAAATGCATGATTAAGTCTTCCTTCCCTCTTGCACTCATCACCAACAGCACTGAGATTAATCTTTCCACTCAACGTATCTGTTAACAACACACTAACCCAGTTCTTGGACTTAAAGAAACAATCAGATGCCTTTTCAAGCTCTCCATTTTTAAGAAAATATCTTCCTAACTTCTCATACTTGGCAATGCTGTTTGCCTTGTTAAATGCTTCATCATACCGATTCAGCTTCAGTAAAATCTCAAATCTTTGATTATCGTCCATACACAGTCTCAGAGCCTCCTCATGCATCCCTAGAGATTCAAAAAATACAATCGCCCGACTACGTATTCCATCACTCACCTCAATTGCATTTCCTTGTAGTATTGCCTTTTGGAACTCCATAAACCTGCCATCCACCTTCCTAATCTCAATCAATTTGTCTTGCAAATAGAATACATCCTCTCCTTCAACACCCGCTAATATACCCTCAATTGATGAAAAATGATATACATAAGGTTTTTCACCAACAATCATATAATATCCTTTCATGCACGATACAAAATACAGCACCTCGTTATCTACGCAACATGAACTCACTGTATAATACTCACTGCATACATGTTCAAATACCTCTGTCATCATCTCATCGGTCACCTCAATGTCCAACTCCTCAAATCCCTCAATCATCTCATGGTTTATCTTATACACTTCAATCGCTGCTCCACATGCAATCAGAAAATCCCCAATCACCACCAGGTGACTTGAAATACCTTCTATCTGGCACACAGGTCTTCCAGACATGCTGTAGATTACAGTATGCTCCATCACATTTGCACCAAACAACTTTGGAGTCAGGTAAAACAACTTGCTGATTCCTTGGATTTCTAAACTCCTCAGCACTTCCGCCTTCTTATAGAAATTAACTATGCTTCCATTCCTTACTACATATTCCTCCTCATCAATAAACTGAAAATCTCTTCCTTCCCCTGAATATTTGCTCCTGAATCCCAACGATGAATAAACTTTATACTCTCCTTCATTACCAAGCGCTATCATCTTTCCACCAGGTGACGCATCCAGTTCATCAGGACAGAAGTCCAAACTCGATATCATCTTCTTTACTCCAACACTGTCACTTCTGGAGCCATACACTGAATTTCCCACACAATAGAATATCCTTCCATTGCTCATCCCTGCAAGCGATGACATCTGCTGTGCTCCCACAAAAATAAGCTCCTCATCACATCCAATCATCATCATTCCATCTCGCTCTTTGATATCCCATACCCTTCCTCCCTGCAGTGCAAGCATGTCTTCCTGCTTGAATGTCTTACTATTCCAAAGACGCACACTTCCATCTTCACTGCAGGACGCAAACAACGGAAAACTGTTCAACATATACACCTTGTTGATATTGTTTGTGTGTCCTGTGAGTGTCGAAACACATTGTCCAGTCTGGAAATCCCATACCTTCAATGTCAGGTCATCCGCTCCAGACACCAGATATCCTTCATTCACAAAACATATGCTGTTCACTCCAGAACTGTGCCCTTTGAAAGTCCTTATACAGTGCGGCTTCTCCACACTCCACATCTTAATCGTTGAGTCCAACGAGCACGAAATAAACTTACTACTGTCCTGTGGATAAAAGCATACATCCATGACAAAATGTCCATGGCCAGTATAAGTCATCGACTGGTTGATTCCATTTTCATATACCCACATCTTCATCGTAGTATCATCAGATGCCGTCACAAACATAGGCTTCTCAGGATGCCCTTCTATCTTTCTTATGAAGTCACTGTGTGCCTGAAAAGACTTGATCTTCCTATACTTTCCAAGCTCATATACAGTAACACATCCATCATCGCTCCCAATAAGAATCCAGTCCATTTTTCTCAATATCACACAGGTTCGAATCGGCTCGCTGCATACATGCACACTATCAACGTGTGCCATCCTCTCCATATCCCATACTTGCACCTGTCCATCAAACAGTCCTGCAAATCCAATCGCCTTCGTGGGATGGATCTGTACACTCTTCACCTTTGTCGATCCAAATGTCTTCTGTATTGATCTTTTCAGCTTCATGTTTATAAGGCAGGGCTCATTCCATTTTTATTTACCATGCGCTATGCATATGCATTATCACAAATCATCAGCATTGCCACACTAATAAGCTTTAACAAATACATTCCAAAATATATTCAGTAATCCTATCGCATAGATCCTGCTGTGCTATTCATCCTTCCTGATTGCCTTCTTGAATTCTTCATATCCTCCTTCCATCAGGTACACTTTTCGGTCTGCAAACATATAGCAATTGTTTCGGCAAAACCACATCCAATCTATGTGATTCACCCCTTCCATCACACACATCCATGTGTCTCTATACTCATATATACAAACCTTATTGTCTTCAACTGCTCCAATTGCAAAATCATCAATCTCATTCCGGATTTTTATCATCTTAGATCCTATGCTAGGCCTTTCATATCCTGCTACTTCCTTAAGCTCCTCAATCTTCTGCAAATAAACCATTCCATTCCTCTTCATCATACAGAATTCTCCTTTATGCATGCTTGCAAAATCAATCACTCCATTCAGCTTACTAACACTCATCCTATCCTCACTCCTTTGCCCACTAACCATATTATCCAGGTTTCGTGTGTCATACTCCACAATACTGTTCTCTGCAATACAGTACACTCGATTATCGCCCCACTCTGCCATCTTACACATCCCAACAGGAATCGTATCAATGTTGTATCTCACCCGAAGATCATACAGCTTCACACTGCCTTCTCCAACCGCCGCCATGCATCCATTCTTGCTATATGCATGCATCTTGATGTAGTCATCCTTGTAAGAATATACCATCTCTGCTCTGCATCTGTCCCACACTCGGATTCCCTTCACCATATCAGTCGTAGTAAAACAAAGATCATCAGCAGGATAAAACTTAATGTCCTTCTTCAAATGATCCATAGATATCTCACTCATCACAGGCATTATCGTATGAATCGTCCCCATCTTATCACATGCTATTATAGAACCTTCAATCATCGAAGACGAAAAAAAACTCAGATCACACAGGTAGAAAAAACGTTCCATAGCAGGGATGCTTCTCCATTCAAAATCCTTTAATCACATTTAATATATCTTCTTAAGACTCTTCTCTTCCATTACCTCTTGCAATGTCTCACAATCCATCTAATCTATTCTTCAATCCCCTGCTTCATCTTCACATCTGTTATCATGCAACACCTTAATCTATCATCTTTCAAGATCGCTCATAAGAATCCTGCACTCCTCTTCCAAACAAGCAAGCTCATTCTTCTCATTCCCATCAAAATTTCCCATCCTGTGAATTGCATTTGCAATTATGCCTATCTTTCTGCTCTGTAAGTTCAGCATCTTCAACATTTTATTCATATACTCATCAGTCTTCACTTCCTTATCCTTATCTCCTAGTGGGACAGCCTCACACACATGGAATCGTCCTCTCTTGTACTCCCTTGTTCCAAATGATCGTGTCCGATATTCTCCATCACTTGTATTCTTGCTGCTTTCCTCCTCCATACTACTATTGCCCGTTTCTCCATTGCTGTTATCTGCTTCATCCATCAGTGCTGGGGTACTTCTACTGTCAGTAATCTCGCCTTTATATCTGTTTCTAAATCCATTACATATCTTCTGTATACTCTTCCCAGATGCTTCATGCATAAGTTCAATCCATCTCTTTACCTCGTTCATATGCACTCCTTTCACAAACAGCATATCCACCATCATCTGGCAATCATTTAGAAAACTCTTCATCGGCAGATCCAATTTGTGCCGTTCTAAGTTATCACTGCATGCATCAATCTTCTCTGCATCTTTAGTCATATCTGAAACTCTCAAAAAGCATTTCATCAATTCTAAAAACATTCCCTTGAGAACCATTGGAAACATAATCGGCCGGTCAATCACAGACTTTCTATCGTTTGCACCCATAAGGCCACAATTTGTTCCAGATGTACCACAATACTTTTGTTCACATTGCACTTCACATCCTTTAATTCCACTTCTACTCCAATCTACCTCATTCATTATCAGTTTTTCTTCATTTCCAGGCATCATCAAGAAATTCAATATAATATCACTCCATCTAATTAGCAGTCTCCCATCATTTGCTATGCACATACTTTTCATGCTAATCTTATTGCAGAGCCACTCATCATCAATATTCATTCCAACTACATACACTGCTTGCACAAATATCCATAAACCAAGGTTCTCGTCAACTAAGTACTTCTCCATTATCCTGCTATTCACATGCACTGCTCCTTCATGAATCATATACAACACATCATCAATCCAAAAACACTTAGATACTCTCAATGCATTACTTCTAGCATTCATCGCATGACCCATCAGCAGAGACACCAGCTTAATCCTTTCTTTTTCATGCAACCCTGGCATAACCTTCTCAAAAATAATTACCTGACTTCCATTTACATCTATTCCCTGCCATAATCTACTTGAATCATCACACCAGATCGTATCAAGCTCCTCGTATCCACAAGCTCCATTAATTGTTTTTCCATGCATCTGTTTTCAAACAATCAATCAATTTATAAAAAACAATAAATAGCACAACATTAACAAGGTTTAATCAATCCGCTCAAACCTGCATCCAACAGGTCCATACTCTCCACAGAAAAACAATGCCCCATGCACATCAAGAAAAGCACCATCATCTACCTCAATCTTAACCACGTTGTTATGGCACTTAACATCCACTTTGCTCCTCAAATCACTGCCTCCAAACTCTCTAATCAAGTCATAAATAAACTTTTCAAGAACTGTATCGTTAATACTTCCTGTCTTTTTATATAAAGCCCTAAATTAACACTATCCACTTACAATCTATACCTCACATGCATCCAGGCCAAGGGGTTCACTGGCATTCTATTATACATCAAATTCCGTTATTCTCGGCTTTCATGCACTCAAGAGTCACTGCAAGCTCACACTTCTCCGTAAAAAGCACCTCATTCTCAACCAAAGCCTCTTCCAATGCGTTTCTAAGATCCACAACTTCTTGATTCTCCTTACCTTCAATCATCTCAATGCATCTATTAAGGTCGTACTTCAGTGAATGATCACCTGTCTTCATGCACACATCCTTAAGAAACAATAATACTCTCTCCTTGTCACTGACTTTCTTCTTGCCTCTCTCCTCAGCATCTGATACTTTACTGCAATTCGTCGTCTCGTTCAAAGCCAACCGCATAAACACAGGGATTCTTTCTTTTTTCAGACACATAATTTGGAGGGAAAATCAATGTATCAGGCATCAACAAATAGTACCTTTAATAGATCACCATTACTACATCAAATACTTACCTATCGTTAATACATCAAATACACTCTTAGTAAACAAACAACTCATGCTAATCAATTTAATAACGATCATGTACATCCTAACTCAACTATTCATTGCTGCGCTTTCTTGTAAAACAACGTTCGTGGAAGCATCGCACACAACGCACTCCTGCACAACTCATACTTCTCCTTGCAATCAAAGTGGAACTCAACATTTCCCTGCCCAACAGAAATACTCAGAAAGTTCTCTAGATAGATCCCACTGCTTGCACCAGGATCAAATCCAGCATCTACAAGATTAACTGTTCCAACAAGGCTTCGAGAATGCTCGTTAAAAACAAAAATCATGTATCCATAGCACTTCACATACCTTCGCTTCCACAGATTAGTGCACACATCTCCCACATCTCCTCTTAGGTTCACAAATCCCTTGAACCACATGTTGTACGAAAACTTCTTCACTACAAGCCACTTGCTCAAAGATCTCAGATCACAAGGCGGTGTTGCAGGAATCAGGTGCAGCTCATCATCTGATACAAAGGATAGAAACAGTCTCAAACCCCATGCATCAGGTGTCCCATTTGTGAAAAATCCTTGGATGTTCTTAAACACATTCTTAGATGTATAGTTGTCCCACAACAGCATGCTCTCAAGTAAGTTGTTATGCACAGAGTGGATCCTCTCTACATCAACCACAAGTGTAGACTCGCATGACTTCACCACCTCCGCTTTAGAAAACATTCCAGACACCTTGCGATGCAATAATAACACAAACCTAACCAAAAGTCCTTCCCCATCCATCTTCTCAATCGGAATCTTGATCATCTCATTAACTCCAATGCTTGTCCATGGCTTGTGTTTCTTTGTTTCATGTGTAATCGCTTTGCACTCCATTCTGATTGAAACCTCCTCTATGTCACCACGCGTACTCATGAATCTCTCCACCTGATCAATGTGTATAAATAAATGCCCAGGATACCTGTTAATAATCATCTTACTTGGAAGCTTGACGCTCTCGTCTTTCACTGCAAGCCCGTTTGTCTTTTCATCATGAATCACCTTCCTGACAGGCATTTGAGGCGTCATTGTGACCTTTAAGCTTGGAGTCATCGAGTATATTCTTTTATGAATTTCCTTGTCCTCTTTAGCTTTCGCTGTTGCATTTATATCAATTTCCTCATTGATCTTAAACGCCTCTCCATTTGTAATCCTCTCAACATTGACCTTGATCTCATCATTCACATCTCCACACATCACAGTGCAACCTGAACCATTATATACAGTATCTGCATTATCATTAAAATTAACATCAGTATCAATATCAATATCAACAGATACTCCACTCGCCTCATCTTTCATATCCAAATCTGAATCAGGCACCCATTCATTCAACTCTCGGAAGTCAACATTGCACTTACTGCTCATTCCATCGTTCCTTTCCTCCACTTTCACATCAGCAGAGACTCCGGAATGCATGGCTCTGCCACTCTGCACTTTGCTTCTTGCTCTCATCCTGTTGCGCCTTCCTCCCATAGACTAGTTTCACATCACATTCTATTTATCACCTTCCTCACACAACAGATACGTTTCAAATAGATACTTGTATCATCTCATCCTTGTTTCACCACATATCAGGTACTTACACGACCTCAACATTCTTGCCGAGTTCATCAACACCCGTCTTGCACAACTCTCATCTACACCAACCCCTTGCAACACACTCACAAACTCAAACGGTCTCTTTACCTCCGTATTGCATGCTGCTCCACTAGAAACTATAACATTAACACCTTTTGTAATCGCAAGAAGCTTCCTAATATTCCTCATCCATATTGTCTTTTCTTTCTTCATATACAGCCCTTCCGCAATCCGCAGTTCAAAAAAAATATTCTTCTTCGCTGCTTCCTCAACCATCTTGTCTGGAAAACAGATCCTCTTAGAAAAGTCAAATGCAATAATGTCAGGTTCAATTCGCATAATCGCTTCAAAATCTCTCGATTCATTCATTAACACCGCAACTATGCACTTCATTGTCCTACGGATCGCTTCCACCACTTCCATACTAGGTAGCTCATCAACTCTAGAGTACCTTATTTCAACTCTTCTGAACACTTGCTTGCCTTCTAACACCAATAAATCATGCTGCTTCATCTGCATCACATCTCTCGCATCAACTGTGTTATTAAAACACATTCCATCACACTCATTCTCTAGTAAGGCATTTGCCTCATCAATTGGATATCTTCCATCAACATTCACATCAAAATACATCAGAACAGGGAACAAACATCAGCTTTAAAATATTCATTCTACACTTCCTTTATTCTTCCTTTATCCATCAACCATCCATACTTCTTCATCAAAAAATCTCTTTTTAATGCTCCATCATCAACACTAGTCACAACCATCCCTTTGTGGCAATGCCTTCTCATTGCACAATGCTCAAGTAGCCTTTTAGAATTGCATAACACTTGTTCAGCACGCTTTCTCTTCAATCCAAACGTTTGTAACATCAAAATCACATCCTTAACTCTTTTCAACTCACTCAGCCTCTTTGCTCCACTACTCACAACCACATTCTTTCCCTTCGTAACAAAAAGCAGTTTACGCACATTCCTCATCCACATCACCTTCTGCTCAACTCCATAAAGTCCCTCCCTTATTGGAATCTCAAAAAAAATATTCTCCTTCATTGCTGTTTTTACCAATCCAGACTTCAGTCGAAGCACCGGGCTTGAATAATCAAAACTAATCATGTCAGGCTGCAGCTTTATCAGCTTGTCAAGCCCTTCAGCTCCTCCAATCCTTACTACAAACACATCACTCTTCATCGCCTTCTTCTGATCATAGTTGATTGCCTCTCCTTCAGCAAACTCCAACTCAATCCTACTATACCATCCATTCTTAACTCCAAGATCCTTCGGTTTCCATAACAGTCGATTAAACTCACCTGCCTTCACTTTCTTACAAACACAAAATCCCTGATATTCGCTTTCCTCAAGCCCTTTCACTTCATCTGTACAATAATCTTCACTCACATTCACATCATAATACATATGGGCTCCATCTATCACATCTACTCATTCTTAATCACTCATTCAACTCTTAACCTTGTCTATTCAATAGCTCAGCATTATCCATGCATCACATGCATAATCTCATCTACAACAATCTTACAGTATCCGTGCACTGCCTCTCCTAGATACACAGAATTCCCAATTACAAGATCTAGATCAAACTTAAGCCCTGCAAGCGTTCGATAAACCCCATTTCGAATCCTTTCTTCAACACTCCCAAGATTCACTGTGGATCCAACATTCTCATAATATATCGTATTCGATTCCCTTCTCAACGTCACATACAAATTCCTATACATTCTTCGCTGTTTAAGTATCTCCAATATCTCTTTCTGCTTCTCTCCACTAATCACCTCCTTATATACAAGCACATCAGATCTATCAACCATCACACTTCCTCCCCCACAATCCAATATCACCATTCCATCTCGAAATCCAACAACTCGTCCATTACACACCATTCCATCTTGAATATATCTCAACTCATCCATCTCTTTTATCTCAACCTGCTCTCTTAATAACATAATAGGTTGCCATCCTGGATATCTATAGTACTTTATCACACATACACGCCCCTCTTTTTCAAGCTCTACCTTGACAAATGGCGGTTCATTCCTAACAATATTTACTTCTCTAACTGTATAGTATCCCGTTTGTACACCTGAATGCCTAAATATCTTTCTCGACTCAAATTCTTCAAATCGCCGTAATCCATCACAATCAACATAAACAATGTCTCCAGACTGTGGAATCAAGCTTAGAGACGAAAACCATGATTGTACATATTGTGTCAATCCAGATACTCCCTGTACACTCATCAATCTTGTATTCTCCATTTCTCTGTTACCTGTATCTGTTCTATTCCTATCATTCACTCTACTTGACCTACGTCTGGAAACTGCTTCATTCCTTTGATTTCTTCTCAGTATCCTTATCCCTTGATCTTCTGCCTGTATATGTGTGCTATACATCACTGGCCTGTTAAACCTTCGCAATCTTCCTTGAAGCCCGACTACTTGCTCTGGCATACCAGCCCTTCTCACCAGCATAGCCCCTTCGTCAGATGACGACTCGCTTTCAATCATAAACCGTCGCAGAGGAATTCTATTCTCAGTCACTGCGTTAACCACCTCGTCACTGGATTGCAGTATCTCATCTTCTGAGTCAGTGCTTGATGTATCCTCAATATATTCGCTTTCATCCTCACTACTTTCTGCTGAACTTAGTACTTGCGAACTCACCATCTGTATGTCTCCAGGCATAGGCACATTCATATACTTCCTGCGGAACGCTTCCAACTCCACACGATCTTTCAAGAAATGCTTTGCTCCCAGATCCTCAATCGCAACACAACAATTCGTTCGCATGCTTATGCTATATTCAATCTTTGTCCATCGTGCATTTACTTCTCCATTTAATCCATATGTTGCTTCATTATTGCACTCAATATGCCCACTCCAGCCTGTAGAATTAATGTGATCAAGGTCACTGCGGAAAAACTGCATCTGAGGTGGCTCTTCAACATGTCTCGCAGTAAGCACTCTCACTATCCCTCTTTCATCACTCATCACAAAACATTCACCATCGCTTGAAAATTGCGCGTCATTTACCATAAAGTTCAATGGCTCCTCATACACCACCTTGTCCATGTCATACATTCTCAAATGTGCTCCACTAATCACAAACGTGTTTTCCAAAGGATGTGGATAAGGCACTCCCATCTCGCGTGCCTCAATCACACATCTCAGCTCTGTACCTGCAAAAATCCGGATCTTCATGTCCGTGCACACACAAACCAAAAAATTGTCCTTCAAGTAGCACATCCTTTCAATAGACTCCCCTTCATTCATCTCCACTCTCACTGCACACTTCTTCCAATGCCCTGCCAACGACAGATCCTTCGCCCGTCGCTTGAAGTTGCCCATTCCAGGCATCCCTTCAGAAAAGAACGTCCACTGGAACACCTGGCTCTCGCATGCTGCTGCAATTTTCAATCCATTCTTTGCCCCACATATTGTATTCACAGGCATTCCATTCGTCTCGAGAATCACACATCCCTCAGGAAACTGCATGTCAAACACAACAAGAAATGGCCACCAGCCACTGCACAGAAGAAATCGCCCTCCCTCCGTAAAGCAGATTCCCTTTATTATCTCGCCAACCAAGCACATATTCTCATGCTCATCCACTACTCCCGTCTCGTCAATCTTGTATATCTTAACACTCCCTTTTGCAAGAACAACAACCAGCCCATACACAGATCTCTTGCACTCTTCATTCCCGTTTATGCACATTCTTGTTGATCCTAAATCAAAAAACTCCGCAAATATAATCTCGCATTCATGGCGCAGCTCAAAAAGCAATTTAAATCCATCAAGGCTCCACACATTGAGCAAGCCAAGCGAATCGCATGAAACTAGCAATCGACCATCCATGCTAACACAAATATCATTCACAAGACTTTGATGTCCTATGAAGCTGTGCACAAGAAACCCAGTAAATGCATCCCACAGCTTCACCATGCCATCAGCCCCTCCAGACATAAAAAACCTATTTCCTTGGTCAAAGCAGACTCTTTCAACTTGGCCAAAATGACCGAGTAGTCTCACATTGCATCTGAACACACTCTCAGATAACAAGCATCTTCTGCTCCTGAATATAAGCTTCTCTTGCCATGCATTCATGCCACTTCTCATGTATTTGTAGCTCCTAATATACTCCTCAAGATCCGTGATTCTTGCTCTCTTTAGTATTTCAGAAACCGCCATTTCAATCTCTTCTGTCCTCACATCTGAACGCTCTTCTCCACCAAACCCTGCATATCTGCAAAGCGCTGTAAATATGTTTGTGCTCGGCATCCCAGGGCATATAGATAACAGATGATATAACCAACACGTGACTTCGTTGCATCAAAAGATACAATTCATCTTTATAACCTCAATACAAATACACACTCTAAAGAACGCCGCACACGTCAGCAAGCAGATCAGTTAAAAATCATAAATATATGCATCATAAACATTCATAATTTAATTGAACTGAATCGCATCCACCGTATCCACAATCGAGTTCTTGATTGGGTATTGTAACCCACACGATCTGCATTTCAGTGCTCCACTGATTATGTCTATTCCAAATAGAAACGCCTTTACTTTTGCATCATCCGACGGATCTTCTACAAATGACTCAATGTCTTGCTCAGTAAGCGTTACGGAGTGGTGCATGTTCAGGCTGTGCGCAAGAATTTTCAATCTTTCTTCCGAGTCTTCCAGATACATGTGCTTGTTGAATATCTGTGGCTCGCTTGCACTGATATCAACACATATCGCTTCGTTACAGATCAATTCCAGTCTCTGCATGAACGTACATCTTTTGCACTTCAATATTCCCAGCATGAAAGGCTTCATAACAAGTAGGGCTGCTTCCACTCTACAAATGCAACAGAAAGTCATTTGCTGATCGCTGTATTAGTTGAATATTAAACCGATTTAATCTTATGGATACGTATGCCTTCGAATGAGCACTGCAGACAGACTTGAGCTGAAAGCAAGAATTAGGCTGAGGCTGCTTGAGATCGACAATGCCCTGGTTGAATATGCAGGACTAGAAAAGATACATAGAATAAGACAGAGTGTACGGATCTCAATCAATACACAGAATGCAAATAGTTCAAGAATTATAAAGCCAAGAGCATCCACTAAACACATTATGTAAATACAATGTAATTATGTGAATACGATAATCGCTTGACAACCTGGATTTTGATTAAAATATAACCATACAAAGTACTTCATTCAAGTATAATCATTCATCCATAACCATACAAAGTACTTCATTCAAGTATAATCACCCAAGTATAATCATATAATTCCATATGTTATAATACATCGAAATTCCATAACACACCGTCAGCTAACAGAATTTAGAAAAAATTATCAGGATGACCCTTGAAGATGGCTGCAGAGAAGAAAGTAGAGGTTGCAGAGAAGAAAGTAGCACTCAAGCCAAGGTATAAAATGACCAAGGGCATTCAAGTCGAGACTGTGATGAATTGTGCAGACAATAGCGGTGCAAAGAAGCTCAGATGCATAGGTGTCCGTGGATACAAGGGAAGGCTCAACAGACTTCCTTCTGCAGCGCCTGGAGATATATGCGTAGTGTCGGTCAAGAAGGGAAAGCCGGAGCTACGAAAGAAAGTGCACTATGCAATCCTGATCAGGCAGAAGAAGACATGGAGACGCCCAGACGGATCTCACATCGGATTTGAGGACAACGCAGCAGTTCTGATCAATAACAAGGGTGAACTTAAGGGTGCACAGATAGCAGGGCCTGTTCCAAGAGAAGTTGCTGATATGTGGCCAAAGATTTCGTCTCAGGCATCGTCGATTAACTAATAATAAAGCATTGCTGTGATATTTTTACTGTGTTCTGGTTATTTTACTTTCTAGTGATTTTTATAATAATTTGCCATTCGCTTCCTCTCGTCAATCATCCTCTGCCTGTTGCTGAAGAATATGAGTCTATTAAGGAGCGGAGAAGGAATACAAATGATCATAAGATACACAAGAAAGTGCGGTAAGTAAGGAATACATGACTTTCCAGATCCAAACATATCAAGGATCGAGCATGCAAGCACAATTGGCGATGGTCTAAGTACAGAGGAGTTATCCTGCCCACTTACACCCTGGCACATGTAACCAAAGTATGCATATTCTACATTAATCCCACATTCTTCCAACTCATAATAAAGCGAATTAGAAAGCGATATCAAGCCTGCCTTTGAACATCCATACGATGAATACAACGGACTAGGTACATTTTCCATCAATGATCCTACGCTTAGGACATACCCACGTCCATTCTCCATCATGTTGGCAATAATTTGCTTCATCAACAGCACAGGCCCTTGCAAATTGGCTCTCATGATCTCTTCAAAAGGATGCTCCACAAAGTATCCAGGGCTGTTATTTGCTGTACCAACACAATTGACTAGAACCCGGATGTCATATTGATCTATAAATTCAAAATTACTCTTCTTGTTGTAGTCAACGATATGCATGTGGCATTCAGTAATCTGGCTTATATTCAAATGAAGCTTTACCAGTTTCAATTCATTCTTTCCAACAAGCACTATTTTCATGCCTCTTTTTGCAAATTCTAATGCCAGTGCTGCTCCGATGCTTCCAGTTGCATCGTTTATCAGGACATATCTTCCTTTGATGTCATCCCACACCTGATGATTTCTGCATCTTGAATAAATGTATTGATAAACAGCCGGTATAACTTTCGATAACACATATGCAATATATATGTACAACGCTTGAACAATCATTTGAGGGAGGCGCACAAATCATTAATTTGAAGTATTATGCCTGATGCATGTCTAGTATCCTAAATTCTATCCAATGCTGTATTCTATTGTTTTGTGTTATTTACAGTCTGTGGTTATCAAACAAACAACAATGAATCAAAACATTCAGGCACTGATGTCTGCCGTTCTCCTGGTTGCGATTGTGTGCGAGATTTTCTCATTGAGCATCGAAGGGATCCAAAGTAGAAAGCAACACGAGGAGAGCAATTACTGCAGGGAGTTTCTAGCTATCAGGCGCAAGGAATTTTTCTTCATGCTTACCTTACTCATATTGATGGCTATATACTACCTGATACACATATACGAAGCTAGATCAGCCATAAATCCAACAATCAATAAGCTTGTCAACCACGCTCGAGGTGCAACACTCAAGTTGTTTGAGATAACAATTGAAGGCATAGAAAAAAGCCTGCTTTTCCATACAATCATGCTGTTCCTGCCAGTAATTTCATCAAAGAAGTTCAAGGATCTTGGGTTTGATGAGTATGTCTTCGAGGCTGTTCTTGGATCAAGAGCATACGGCGGCATACTGCTTTATCCAATTGTTTTTGTTGTTACTGGGAAGACTCTCCTTGGCAACTACATTGTTGATGTCATAAACAGCTCAGAAACGCTTCTGCTAATTATACTCTACTTTGCTCTGCTCAAAAAAATCTCAAAGATCTGCACTGTGCTTTTCCAAAGGCAGCTTCTTTCAGAGCCTGAGGTTGAGCAGCTCATACTACTGGCCAGAATCAGAATCGGAGGGATAATCGCATATCTGCTCATCAAGCTTGTTATGGAGATTTGTAAAACAATAGAAACTCTTTTCGCAAGATACTTAACACAAACACATTCCATCAGTTTCGCAAAAACTACGCTTTTTGTGCTGCTTTGCCATTTCTCAATCAAACCGCTTATATTCCTTAACACACAAGCATACCTTGCGATTCAGAGTGTCAAAGATGCAAAAAAACACAATGTGCAGCAATACTCTAACATAGTTGACATAACACTTATTCCAAACATTTAACAGTTTAACCCAAATATGTTCGAAGCCCTTTGTATAGATGAATTTCTCAAACAAGCTTGTAATAACGGTAAAAAAGCCCGCAAAGCGCACTAAACAGATCTGTGAACACTTGCGCAGGATGCTTGAGCCAAATGTCACCGCAAAGCTTAAGGACAAGAACACCACTATCAAGTCATACATTGAAGTTGCAGATTCATTCGAGCTATCACACTTCATTCTTGTGGATGCTAGAGATATCAAAATAGGTGTTAGACCAAACGGTCCAACATACATATTCAATATTATTGAGTACAATCCAACGTATGTCAAAGTCAGCCATGAACATTACAGAGATGATCCTCTTATAACATTTTCAGGAGACAGTCCATTGAAGAACCTGTTTTCATCACTGTCGTCCCAGCCAAGCACCTCCAGAAGAAGCATCCACTTCCACTTTGATGACGACCTCATACATATCAGACATTATGCAATACTTACAAAGGACGAGGATGACATTAAAGTCGGATTCACAGAGATCGGGCCAAGAATCACTGTACGGCACATCAAGAAACTAAACGGCTTCTTCAAATAGAAAGCGCATTAATAAATAAAAGTACCATTTATCGTTGTTTGCGAAGAAACTGATATGCATTCACAAGTGCATGCCTGAAATCACACTTAATAATCTTCTGCTTTATCCATGGACTTATCATATAAGACAGTTCGATGTATCTTTTGTCCAGCAACACAAGCACTGCATAATCATTCTTATGTCTCAAGGCTCTTCCAAGTGCCTGGTTCACTGCTTTCATTGCAACATGTGATATGTGCTTTGTTCCATAAAATAAAGCTCGTTCCTTCATTTCTGCATTCATGACAGGATAAGGAACGCCAATCACAACAACCATTCTGCACAGCTCGTCATTGAAGTTAATACCTTCACTCAATCCTCCACCAACAACTGCCAGCAGTATGCACGAACACTTTCTTACTTCATGCGTATATAAATCAAATACACACTCGTCATATTCATAAAACACTCGCTTTGCACCAATTTTATCACCAATTTTATGTTTTAGGACCTCAAGATATGCTTTTGATGGCACAAAACACACTATCCCGCCTTCTCGTACTGCATTCGACAGATTCAGTATAGACTGCACAACATCCTTCACACATTCATGGTTTTCTCTTGTTTCATAATTAACAATCATATTCTTTCCTGATGGCCCTGTGCACACTATAAGTGGTAGAAAGTCCTCACAAATGCTTTTGTAAGAGAAGTATTTCATGCTTGAATTAAATGCACTATAATTATTGCTCAGATAATGCTCACATTCATTGTTTCCAAGCTTTTGTATATTGTTATTATTCACACCACCAAATATTCTCTGTAGCTGCTCAATAGGTTCCATTGTTCCTCCTGCAAGCAGAAGCGCCTTACATCCAGATACTCCTTCAAAGTATATCGATGGATCAATCGGTACAAACCTGATTCGTCTTGTGCTGTAGAATATCCTTCCATTTACATCGCTCATCGTAAGCAATCTCAGAAGTTTAGATATTTCAATTGCATAGACGCCTGCCTTTTTCTTAATCATCTCAATTCGCTTTATCACTCCTGCATCCATAAGATCCTCCTCAACCTCAAGCATATTGACTTCTTCAATTCCTGCCATGATCAGAAACTCAGACACTCCCAGTGCAACATCTTCATCTGCGTCTAATCTTCGATATTTCGATCGGAATCCTGCTATCTTTACAAGAATACCATTCACCTTGTTTGCCACATCACTATGTCGGCTCTTACCTGGCCATCTTTGCTTATAAACTCCAAACACAGAAATACATTCTAAAATAGCATCAAAATACACACATGCACTGTTCATCTCAGCAACTGCATCACAAATATTATGCGCCTCGTCAACAATCACAACCTTGTCTGCAACATTGATGTCTACACTTCTTCTCCCTTCTCTTGTAAATAACAGCTGATACGGTAGAAAAACAATTTCACATTGCATACTGTATCGTTTAGATGCATAGTATGGGCAGAACCTCTGTTTCTTTCCCATCACAATCATCTCTTCAATATCAATTGCTCCGCATCCATTGAGATTTCCAGATCCATCATAAAACACACATCCATTCGTACTAATCAGTTGCTTGCACTTTTCATTCATCATCTCAATAGAACTCAGTTCATTAACATCTGGATTGACGCAGTAAACTCTTCTTGACCCAAGAACAACTGAATTGCACTCTAGACCAATTGTCTTGGCTTCTTTGATTGCCTGCATAAGCTGTTTATGCGTTCGAGTACAATATAATACCTTTGCACCTGATGATTCATGCAACAATGCCTTTTCCAACATCCTATTTCTTGCATCCATGTACACATCTTCTGTGCTCTTTCCATATCTCTCAATATTATCCACATACTCAGACACCGCTACAAGCAGCGACCTTGTCTTTCCTGTGCCTGTAGGGCTCGAAAACACTCCAACTCCTCCATCATCAATAACACTCCTGGCATCCTTCACAAATTGCCTTTGCTCCTCATAAAGCTCAAGCCCTTGTTTCATCAGCACTCCAAAACTACACAAAATATCTCAGAGACAAAATTTAATCCAATTTTCTAAACTCCAGTTCAACAATCGTCCCGTTGGACAGTCCGCAATAAAGCGTCCTTCCAGAAAACACCAGAGACAGGCACTTCACTCCATTCATTATCTCACAAAGATCATAGCTTGCCACCACCTTCGAGCTAATCGTGTCCCAGATAATCACAGACTCGTCTGTTCCAAGGCCAATCACTGCATCAGTCTCTCCAACTGCAATAGATCGTATCGGCACCGTCACATCAATGCTGCACATCTGCTCTTGTGTGTTTGGCTTCACAAGATACGCCTTTCCGCTCTTATCTCCATAAGCTAGTAATGATCCATCCAAAGAATATGCCATTGCTGTCACACTCTTAGACTCATCATAATCATGCACTTGTGTCTTAGCCTCCTCTGCTTTCTCATAATCAACATAAACACCTCCAAGATACGTGTGTGTATGCTCCTGCATCTCCAGGTTCCAAATCTTCACAGTCCCATCAGAAGACCCACTTGCAAGCACACTCTCATCAAGAGGATGGAACGCCACACAGTTAATCCATCCACGATGCATCCGCGCCATATCCTTTGTAATACTCGTTATAAGCTCTCCACGCGTGTTATAAATATTCATCGTCTTGTCAACCGATCCTGTTGCTATCTTCGTGTCATTCGAGTTTATGCTCACACATAACACATCTTTACTATGCCCTTTCAGCTCAATCGACATCTTGTTCTTAGTATTCCATATCCTTCCAATCATATCAGATCCCACACTCACCAACATCGCTCCATCCTTAGAAACATCAATCCCATTGATCCTTCTCCTGTGTCCATTGTCATACAACTTATTTATCCTTGCATAATCAGACTCCTCAACCTTGCTGTGCAGGTCCCAGGCAAACACCTTCTTATCCCTAGATCCCGAATACAACAGCTCATTTCCGTTCACTCGGACAGCCTTCAGTCCTTTAACTTCGTCCTTATGCCCATTCAGACTTGCAACAACCTTCAGTTCACACGACATTTTCAGGGCTCAAAATTTTCAAACAAATCTCTCCTTCATTCTTCAGAAACTATTTATTCCTAAACGACTTCAGCACATCCCCAACAACCATGCTTACAGACTTCACTATTCCCTCCTTCTTGCTTCGAATCCTACACTCAAAATACACACTCTCCTCACGACGAAGACACACATTCACAAGCACATACACGCTCTGTTGTGTCAAGCACACAATATTTCCCACCGCATAATCATCATTGCACTCTATATCAAGCACTCTTCCCCTCACTCCGTTGCTCACTCCTTCAAATATCTCTTCAAGAGGTCTCCTTGTGCTCAACTTCAATGTGTATGTGTTCTCCCACTCAAGGTCTTTCCACATCTCCCTAAATTCATGTGGAGCAATTTCACAAGACTCAAGAAACTCCGCAACTGACGTCCTAATCTCACAGAAGTTTATCGTGTATGCCGTATTTGCATATTCCCCACTTTCGTCAGGATATTTAAACGTCATAGACCCACTCAAAAATCCATTCGATGCATCTTGAATCTTAAACACATATCTCTTCACTGCAACCGACCTGCTAGATAATGAAAACGGGCTTGACATAAATGACGCCACAAGATTCCTACTGCTTACAAAATCAATCAGGATGTTCTGCAAATAAGATGACGTCTGATTAATCAGCATCATTTCAACCACAACCTCATATCTTGTATATCCAACTAACCCTTCCACATACACAGGATCAGATAATCCGCTCAACTGAACAACATTGCCAACTCCTCCATTCCATGCTTCTCCTTCCCCAATAAACTCATTCAGTCTCCTCAATCTAATCTTATCTTTGTCATCACATCCAGGAAGTACAATCGCATCAAGCACACCTTCTCTACATATTCTATGGCTATCAGAACTCACCTCCGCTCTTTCACTACCTGACACTAGCGATCGGATGCATGCAATTATTGTCGAGTGAGAGCTAGCATCTATGGTTCCGCTCTCATTGCCATAAGAAATAAACTTTAACATCACTGCAATCACCTTCTCTTTCATATCCCCACCAAGTCGTTTACACATCTCACAAAGCTCAATGCACACATAACATCCAAGAAATGCTTGTGTATTTCGCAAATATAATGGCTTGTCCGTCTTCTCAAAGGACTCATTTACATCATTAACAACCTTCTCAAAAATCAACTTATTTGCATGCTGCTTCACTATATCCATACAATGCCTCAGTATCTTTCCATACTTCGTCTCATCAATCTTCTCTACAAGCTCCTCAACATATTTTAGATACATTGCATTCTCTCCCTCCTTAGTTTCATTCCTCATAACCTTAAAGCAAGATCCAAGAAATACGAGCGCTCCATAGCTCATCTCAGGATTATCAGAACCAATGTTCCTCAAAGCCTCCTCAATCATTCTTTCGTTATATGACGAATACTGCTCCGCAAAACACGACATCTTCTCAAAAAGCATTACCTTGAAAGCTTGGTTCTGTAAAGACACATCACTTGTCTCCTTGAACTTCAGACTCAAAAAATCACATATCTCAAGAAATTCATGCGTCTCAGATATTTTAAACACAAAGTTTATGCACTTGGAGCAGAAGCTAAGGTCATATACATCCATCAGTCCAAGAAACCTCATTGCACTACCATGGAAACCATATCTAGAATGCCTTGACAACTCATCAATCACATACTCCTTGTACCTAGAAAGTCTCTCAGCCCCCCTGAGTATCACATCCAGACTCCTTCTCAGCAACCCTTCATCTGTACTCACCTTGTGAATAACAATCCCTGCTTCCATTGCTGTCTGCGCATCCTCACTCGCAAGAAATTTCTCAAGAACCTTCACATCGCTTGTCCACTCAACTATTGCTATAGAAAGCTCGTTTGGAATATTTACCGACACCTCAGAAATATACTTGTGTGCAAGCGCTTCATCACCATTCCGTAGTGAAACAAACGCCTGCTTTAGGCAATTTGGATCAATGTCCCTCAACAATGCATGATACAGCAGATCAGGAATCTCATTGTATACCTCAACCTTCTTAAAAACCTCTCCTAGGCAGAAATATGCATTCCTCCTCACATATGTATTTGGATGGTTGAAGTTATCTTTTACAAGCTTATAGAAGTTACCTATCAGCTCCTGATCGCACAGTGTGCTAACAAACCTCATCACAAATCCTCTAACATACTCATTCGCATGCTCAAGATCCTTTCGTACCTGATTCGACAGCAATAACACCTCACCAAACGCCTCAGAGTCCCTGGACTTCGGCAACATCTCCATGAAATAGTAAAATAGTCTCTTCAGCTCATTGTTCTTCACCATCATGATCTCCTTCGTAATCTTCAGTGTAATCGATGAAAATTCACCTCCCTGGCTCATCTGTGTCACTATCTGTTGCATCGCCTCAATCTTCTCTTCTTCACTGCTCGAAGACAGCTTCTGCATTATTTCATCCCTCCTCATCTGTGTTGATGTATTCAAGTACAGCGAGGTTTGCATCTTCAGGGCTTGTAAGGAATACAAAATATGAAAACACTCCATAGTGTGTTGATGCATTGTCCATCAGCTGTATTGATGATGTTCACTACCAAATACTCAATCTACTCATTACTTTCTATCAGATAGAGCTCATTCAAGACAAGAATGGTTTAATTCATTCATAAAATTCAACTCATATACACATGTTATTCATGCGCATCAATCACACTCATAATACTCCAGCGCATACCAATTATTCATTCTGATCAATACCCACATGTCTGACTTTGTAAAGGCATGCGGCGAGATCTCCAGAGAAATAATCCGGCTGCATAAAGAAGAAAAGGAAATTAATGCAGCAAAAATCCGCACGCAGGTATGCAAGAAACACAAACTCGGATGCATTCCACGCCTTGTAGATATAATCTCATTTATTCCTCCAGAGTATAGTGACTTGATCAGCAAGCTAAAGGTAAAGCCGGTTAGGACTGCATCTGGCGTTGCTGTTGTTGCTGTGATGTGTAAGCCACACAGATGTCCTCACATCGCATTGACTGGAAACATATGCGTCTACTGTCCCGGAGGCCCAGACTCTGAGTTTGAATATTCTTCGCAGTCATACACTGGATATGAGCCAACAAGTATGAGGGCAATCCGAAGCAGATACGATCCTTTTGAACAGGCCAGAGAACGTCTTAAGCAGCTAAAAGCACTTGGACACAGCATCGACAAGGTGGAATACATAATAATGGGAGGTACTTTTATGTCGCTGTCTGAGTCATACAGAAGCAACTTCATCTCAAAACTCCACGATGCTTTGAGTGGACACAAGTCATCTACTGTTGAGGAGGCTGTAAAGGTTGGTGCAGAAGCACGTCTGAAATGTGTTGGAATCACAATTGAAACCCGGCCAGATTTCTGTGCACAATCACATCTGAGCAAGATGTTAGAATACGGATGCACAAGAGTAGAAATCGGAGTGCAAAGTGTATATGAAGATGTTGCAATAGACACAAATCGCGGACACACAGTTAAGAGTGTCTGTGAGTCATTCTCTCTTACTAAAGATGCTGGATTCAAGATCGTTGCACACATGATGCCAAATCTTCCAAATGTCCCTATTAGGAGAGATCTTGCCCAATTCAGAGAGTACTTTGACAATCCAAGGTTCCGAAGCGATGGGTTAAAAATATATCCAACGCTTGTTATCAAAGGAACAGGACTGTTTGAGCTGTGGAAAAACAACAAATACAGAAACTACTCTCCAGACGAGCTGATTGACTTTCTGGCCAAGATAATGTCTTTTGTACCACCGTGGACTAGAATATACAGAATCCAAAGAGACATTCCGATGACTCTTGTGAGCTCTGGCGTGGAGCATGGAAACATTAGGGAGCTTGCACTAGCAAGAATGAAAGACTACAAAACGAAGTGCAGAGATGTGCGCACTAGAGAGGTTGGGATCAAGAGCATTCATGAAAGCATACTTCCTGATGAAGTAGAGCTTGTAAGGAGAGATTACTTTGCAAACAATGGCTGGGAGACGTTTCTGAGCTATGAGGATGTAAAGCAAGACATCCTGATAGGTCTTTTGAGATTGCGCAAGTGTAGTGCTAAGACATTCAGGCCGGAGCTGAAGGGAAAGTTAAATCATTGTGTTGAAAATGGTATACACCATGAGTTTGTACAAAACATAAATGCATCAATGATAAGAGAGCTTCATGTTTATGGAAGTGCAGTTGCTGTCAGCAAGGCAGATGCAGAAAAATTCCAGCATCAAGGATATGGCTCCTTGCTTATTGAGGAAGCAGAGAAAATCGCACGAGATGAGCATAAATCCACAAAAATCGCAGTAATCTCAGGCGTGGGAACAAGAAAATACTATGCAAGATTCGGATACACATTAGAAGGCCCATACATGGTAAAGGCCTTTCCTTCAAATCTCTAAAAATAAATCCTAAAACGAAACTTTATTCAACGAATCCCTTCCTATCATTCTTATATACCTCGGATCCTATATATAAATCTTGCTTTGCATTGCTCAATGACTCCATTAAGCCTTCATCTCCTAGCAGAGTATCTACTAGTCCTTTCTCGGTTGTAGTCGTATCCATACCTGCTATTATTCCTAGATCCATACCTATCACTAGAAGGCGCCCTAACCATTCCCTCAAGCTCAGATGGGATCTCTTGCTTTGCTTCCCTAAGCATTCTTATCAGCTCACGAGCATTTCCCCTATCAGCAGTCGTAAAAAACGTGTGTGAAACTCCCTCCTTACAGCTTCCTCGTGCTGTCCTTCCTATCCTGTGCACATAATCTTCACATGAGCCAGGAAAGTCAAAATTCACCACAAGCTTCACATCATTCACATCCAGCCCTCTTCCTGCAACCTCAGTGGCAATCAGCACACTTCGTCGTCCTATTCTGAAATCATCAAGCACCTTGTCTCTGATGTTCTGTGACTTATCTCCATGTATTGCAGATGCACCATGCCCTGCCCTACACAGCACATATTCCAAATCATCACATGTCCTCTTCATGTTACAAAACACAATTATCTTCTCTCCTTTATGGTTTCCAAGCACTTCTAGTAACTTCTCCTCCTTCTCTCTCTCTCCACATACCTCAACTATCTGCTTGATCTTGCTATTGGTCTTCAACTCCTCATTTCCAATAGTCACCTGTATATACTCCTTCATGTAACTCTCTGCAAGCTCCCTTACCTCTCGTGGCCATGTTGCACTCCACATCAGTGTCTGTTTGTCACTATGCGTCTTCGGTATAATTCTTCTTAGCTGTGGCTCAAATCCCATGTCCAACATTCTATCCGCTTCATCCAGTACCAAAAATGTTACTCGACTCAATGGCGCATGTCCCTGGTCGTGCAGATCAATCAATCGTCCAGGTGTAGCTACAAGCACCTCCACACCTTCATGCAATGATCTTATTTGTGGTTGTGCAGAAGCGCCTCCGTACACCGCTGCACTTCTCAAATTAAACATTCCACAGTACTCATCAGCCACCTTCTTAATTTGCATCACTAACTCTCTTGTTGGTGCAAGCACTAGCACTATCGGTCCGTCTCCTCTTCGCAAAGGCACCTGTGCTTTTGCATGCACAAGTGCTGGAAGTATAAAACTCAACGTCTTTCCAGACCCTGTCTGTGCTATTCCAACCATGTCTCGTCCGCTAAGTGCCATTGGCCATCCTTGCGCTTGTATTGGCGTTGGCTCGCTAAATCCCTTCTTCTTAAATTCACTCACTACTCGTTCGCTGAATCCTGCATCAGCAAATCCTTCAATCGGTTCTGGGATGTCTCGTCCCTTGACCATCATCTCGTTCTTCTTTCTGAATGCCGCTATCTCACTATCGCTCATTTTATTCTTTGCTCCTTCATACAGATCCTTTTGAAACTCAACAGGCGGTAGTTCAGGAAGTGGCTCACATCTGTACGGTTCTCTTCTTGGTCTACTGCCATATCTCGATCCTCCGTCCATCCTTGATCCTCCTCTATATCCTCTTCTATCTCCGTCTTGGTTTCTGTATATCATACTGGGGTAAATTTTTGATAAAATATTTGTATCCGTTTAACTGACTTGCAACCAACTCTTGCATTAAACGTGTATATTTTTTGAATAAAATTACCATGCATGTATTTATTTTGTTCAGTGTGCTTTTTCATGTATTATACTCACTCATGTATATTTATGCATTACTCATTCATTGTATAATGATTATGCATCACTCATTCATGTTACTTATGTATTACATGTAATGTATATGCACTTAATCACGCACATCCTTATGTAACATAGCACACTCCCACACTCATACTTCCACATTCACTACTATAGCACACACTCATACTTCCACATTCACTACTATAGCACACACTCATACTTCCACATTCACTACTATAGCACACACTCATACTTCCACATTCACTACTATAGCACACACTCATGCATCCACGCACTACACTGCTTCTGACACCACTTCCACACTCGCCACTGCATTCACGCTCTCCTTCTCCTTCACTGCCGCATAAACCGTTATCCGCGGATTCCCTCGCACCTTCTCAATCACTCCCTCCATGCACAGGTGCCTCAACACATTCTCCGCAACTCCAAGATTCAGATTGTGTCGCGACCCAACAGAAAACCGTGTCACCATTCTCGCTCGCACCACTTCCTTGCGCACCTTTCCAAGCAGCTCCTCGGACACAGTCACTATCTTGCGCACATCCTCCTTCTTCTTTGCTTCTCCCCACTTCTTCTTGTCCTTTCGTGTTCCAGACGCTGCCTTCAATGCCTTCTTCTCCTTGGACTCCTGAGACTTCTTGACCATTTGGGCTGTCAAAATTTGCTGCAAATATTCCACGCTCTTAAATACATCACATGATACACATAATATAATAACACATAATATTCTCTACTGCATAAAATATAACACATAATATAATACAATAGCCCAGTAGTGCAATATAAAATAATAGAACTCATGCATTTCTGCATACAAAAAAATTGCCCTTCAATCAAGATGGTAAAAATGCATTCCACCGGACAAGGTCGCTCAGCAAGCGTTAAACCATATGCAACTAGGTTCCCGTCATACATTTCTGCATCTGTTGATCAGGTCAAGGCAGACGTTATCCAGATGGGAAACAAGGGAATACCGGCACCTGTAATAGGATGTAGGCTCAGAGACATGTATGGGATCGGAAAGGCAAAGGACGTGCTCGGCGAGGACATTTGCAAGTTTCTGCAGAACAACGGAACAACTCCAAGGATTCCGTTTGATCTCGAATCACTTGTGAAGCGAGTGAATGAGCTTAAGACTCATCTGAATATGTTCAAGAAGGATAACTGTGCAAAGCATCATCTTATTCTTGTGTCATCAAGGATGTATCGACTTGCAAGGTACTACAAGCGTACAATGAAGATCCCTGGAAATTGGAAGCCAAAGCTTGTTGAGCATCATAATAAATGACGTACTTCGTTTTGTTTGCTGTTTGTATTGTTTTGAGAAGCGTAGTAGTTGAGGAAGCATGATGTATATTTTTGGAAAAACAAGCCCTGTAGAATGTATGAGGAGCTTTTGAATTTTTTGTTGGCAAAAAAGAAGAGACTATTGTCTGAGGAGGAGACAGACAGGCTAATGGAACTGATTGCAAAGTCCATGGGGCTCGACGAGAACTTTAGGGAGCAAACAGACAGCAAGGCATTGATAAAGAAGATATTGGATAATGTTGATGTTGAAGAAGTGGATACCTCAGAGTCTGATAGCGTAAGAGAGGCTGTTGATGATTTATTTTTTGATGGTGATAGTAGTGACATGATGCAGGCTCTGAGTGATTCAGAGGAAGGAAGGGATATGATGCTGAGCGAGAAGAAGTTCAAGCGAGGCGAGTTTAAGGGCTGCCAAGGAGATGGAGTGATAAACAGTGAAAAGAAGAAGATGGTAGGGATTATACAGAAGAGTGAGGTTGATGGCAATGATGAGATGGCAGCTAAGGAAGCAATGGAGGAGGTTGACGAGATGAAAAGAGAGTTTAAGCTTCCTGGATTTGAAGTGAACAAAGAAAAGCAGACGAAGGATATAGACGCTAGTATAGATGACCAAGAGGAGTTCTGGTTTGATATTGGGAATTTGAAGAAGGTTAGAAAGTTTGGGTCTGATGTGAAGTTTTTTGATGAGGAAGGAAAAGAGCTGTAATTTAGGAGCTTGCTGATTAACTAGATGATTAAAGATAAGGTTTTTGATATATTAATTGAATGGTGTTAGAATGCATGAGTTATTGCGTTATTTTATGATGTGAATATTTAGGATATGATGTTATATTATGAGTATTAGATAATAAGGATCTATTATTATATTATGTGTTATATTTTATGCAGTAGAGAATATTATGTGTTATTATATTATGTGTATCATGTGATGTATTTAAGAGCGTGGAATATTTGCAGCAAATTTTGACAGCCCAAATGGTCAAGAAGTCTCAGGAGTCCAAGGAGAAGAAGGCATTGAAGGCAGCGTCTGGAACACGAAAGGACAAGAAGAAGTGGGGAGAAGCAAAGAAGAAGGAGGATGTGCGCAAGATAGTGACTGTGTCCGAGGAGCTGCTTGGAAAGGTGCGCAAGGAAGTGGTGCGAGCGAGAATGGTGACACGGTTTTCTGTTGGGTCGCGACACAATCTGAATCTTGGAGTTGCGGAGAATGTGTTGAGGCACCTGTGCATGGAGGGAGTGATTGAGAAGGTGCGAGGGAATCCGCGGATAACGGTTTATGCGGCAGTGAAGGAGAAGGAGAGCGTGAATGCAGTGGCGAGTGTGGAAGTGGTGTCAGAAGCAGTGTAGTGCGTGGATGCATGAGTGTGTGCTATAGTAGTGAATGTGGAAGTATGAGTGTGTGCTATAGTAGTGAATGTGGAAGTATGAGTGTGTGCTATAGTAGTGAATGTGGAAGTATGAGTGTGTGCTATAGTAGTGAATGTGGAAGTATGAGTGTGGGAGTGTGCTATGTTACATAAGGATGTGCGTGATTAAGTGCATATACATTACATGTAATACATAAGTAACATGAATGAGTGATGCATAATCATTATACAATGAATGAGTAATGCATAAATATACATGAGTGAGTATAATACATGAAAAAGCACACTGAACAAAATAAATACATGCATGGTAATTTTATTCAAAATCGTGCTCTTTTTCCAAAATCAGTTTCTTCCTTGAACTTGTAGTAATCCCATTGTAATACTCCTTCAGTCCACTTCCAAACATCTTGTAATCTCGAAACCCACCAATAAACAACAAAAACATGATGAACATGTAAAACAACGAGTCCACAATTGATTCTCTAAAATTAAGTATTTAACTTACAGTTTTGTAACGTTGTTAACAAAGAAATGCACTATATCAAGCGCTAGACTCACTATCCCACCCACAAAGAAAATTCCAGAAAGTATCAGAAAAACAATCCGGTGCGCCACATATTCGTCATTCTGAAAAGGCATCATCACTATAAAAATAATACCAAGGCTAATCTGCTTGAACAAGATCATATCAACCTTGTTGAAATATATTCCAAGAACTTCTGAGCACACAAACACAATTGTAAGCTTCTTGATTGCATTCAATTCCTCTCTTCTTTGGAAGGCTTCTATAAATTATATGTTTTAACTTACCATTCATTTTTGGGTCTGCACCTATCTTCTTGAAGTTCGACCACATAAAGCCTGCCTTTAGCTTCTTATACACAGGGATGTGAATCAAGATCTCAAACGCAAGAATGCCTGTGTACGCATACAAAAACCTTGCCCTGCCGTTCACAGCCCCAGTCTTGAATTCAATAATCTCTGCATTAAGAATTGTTGCAAGTATGATCAGCATTGCATACATGATTATCGGAATGTACAATAGCATCTGGAATATGTTTTCACGCTGAATCACATCAAATATGAATATAAACTGGAAGATGTTTGTGATGTCAATGAAGATTGTGTTTATCCATGCACCTTGTATTCCTTTTGTAATCGACAAGTAGGGATTTTCGTGGATAGCAAAAGCCAAAACAACTGTCCTTGTCACAAACATAAGGAACTCTATCAGGATGTAGTTGTTCTTCAGGTTTCTTTTGATCTGGTTTTGTGCATCCATGCTTGCAAGGTACTTGATTTGGCATAATTATTGCAATCATGCTGTAGTGCAATATACAATATATTATCATTGTTTTGTTAAATGATAATAACGCATAGTAAATGTTTTGAAGGACAACCTCCCATGGACGAGGACAATTACACAAAGCTTATTGATGCAGTTAGCAGAGGAGACAGCATTGAGAGCCTGTATGTGCTAGCAGCAGTTCTCGACAAGATTGTGGACTTATCAAAGAAGGATTCAAGTAATGACATTGAAGTGCTCTCAAAGCTTGTTGAGCATCAAAGATTGGTGTATGAGAAGGCGACTTCTCTATATGAAAGCATTCAAACAGAAGGTGCAGACATCAGTGCAATTTCTAACGAGTGCATATCTAAGATCAATGAGCTCAGGGACGCAATCAATGATCACCACCTTTCACTAAATGTCTCACAACAAATACAAGAGACAAACACACTCAATCAAGAAGAGCAATAAGCTAAAACCATCAACCTAATCAAAACTGCATACCATTAAAATCCTTTATTGTTTCCGTACTTTAATTTCAATCCAAAAATTGATAATTCCATGCACAATACTTCGTATAGCCTCCAATACATAAATATAAATACTCACGAATTCAAGAAATTGATATTTGGCTATTGTTCACTTTAGCTCATATTAGTACCTAATTCATAATCAATCATATTCTACGAATCCATAATCAGCCAAATCCATAATAATTCGTAATAGATCATTCACTAACTGGACCTGCTCGGTTATTCTGTGCATGAAAACATACATTACTTTTATATGTTGTATCCATCCCAACTCAAAAGCACGACATTCAACTAGTCTGATCAACAGCCTTTAACAATATGCCTACATGCTCTGCAAGATCATAAGTCGTCTTCTCTCCGTTCTTCTCAATCATGCATTCAAATCCATTTGAAATACTCACCAAAATCTCTCTTTTTGAACATTCGTATGCATCTAGCATTCCTATCACTATCAGAACACTTTCGTCTCTCAATATACACTCAACATCGTGTTTGAACTTCAGTGTTTTCAGCTCCTTGATCAATCCTGCTCCAATAAGTACCGCTTTCACAATATCCTTCATCCCATCAAAAAACAATTTACTTGTGCCTCCGCAACGCTTACCAATCCTTCCAATATGTTTCTCCAAATACTCATGCAATGCTCCTAAACACCGGTCTTGACCATCAAGATTTACACACTTCACCTCAACCGTTCTCATCACAAATCCTTCCTGCATCGTAATGTCTATTTCATATCCCATCACTCTCAATCTCATCTCATTCAGATCCACATTCACAAATTCCACTCCAAAAATTGCACAAAGTGCCTTAAACTCTTGTCTTATCTCATTCAGTTGCAGTTCATTCACATTCTTTACATCCAATCCTTTCTCAAGCTCCTTGATGTCTTCATTGATCTTAGCAATTGTTTCATTCAGTACCTTTCTCTCAATCTCTTTTTTCATATTCAGATCCTCTAGGTCATGCATTTCCTTGTTGATGCCTTCAAAAACCATATCTTGCTCGCTCATCTGTGCTTTCAACTCATCAATTTTCATATACCTGGCGTCTCCTCCCTCATCAATCCTGCTGCGGATCCTTTGTATCTGCTTTTCCATTCTTAAATTTGCTGCCTTTCTCTTCTCAATCTCTTCCTCAATCGATGAAACTCGTTCAGCTAATCGGTTATACTCATCTGTAATCTCATTCTTATTGCCAACAACCATCTCATTGAATTCAAGCTCCTTCTCCTTCCGCAGCTCATACCACTCAATCTTCGCTTTCATTCTACATTCGCTCTTCAACGACTTCAGCTGCCTACACACATCTTCTTCCTCAAACACACTCCCCTTCATCTCAAACTCGATCTCTAGCTTTTCATTCACCGCCTCCTGCCTCTTCATCTTGTCCTCAAGAATCTCGCTAAACCCCATCAGAAACTGCGTCCGAGGCTCCACAAACTTCTCATAGATCCTCACTTGCTCTACACGCACCTCATTCTTCGACTTCGATATTGTGTCTCGCCGTGTGCTTGAAACTACCAAGTTGTCTAGAAACCTTATTCCTTTTGAAATCAACAACTCAGACACATTCACTACATCCCTTCGTGCCTGTGGTATGATCTTCCGTAGATCCTGGGTGTTTATAATCTCCTCAACATTCAGAGTTGCATTGCTGAGTAGCGTGTTATCAAGCTCATCATACTCCTTCTCTGCATCATGTACCATGTTATTCATGCCTGCATTTCCATCTTTTCCATGCATTTCTATTTGTATATTGTTCGCCTCATTCTCATTCAAATGTTGATCCATTCGCTCATGTACCGATAATGCATATCCATTGCCAAAATTAGCAGTATTATTATTCAAACATGCATTTTTCAAAAACTCATGATCCTTTGGAGTATCAACTAGGTTCTCCCATCCTGCTAACACACCAATATCCGTATTCAGGAAGCCTTTATCATCTGCATCATTATTCGGTGTTCCACAAGTATCTTTTGTATACGCTATGCTATGGATTCTATTTCTTGGATCATCATTTATGCATCCCTGTTCTTTTATGCTCATACCCGTGCCTTCGCTTTCAATGTATTCTTGCCTATTCTTAATGCAATCCACAGTCATCTCTACAGACACTTCGTCTTCACTGGCAAGTCCAGAATCTATCCCACTGCTGCATTTTGCTTCGGCCTCGGGATATATGTATGTCACATGCGCCTCTGTAGCAAAAGACACTCTTTTCTTCCTTGTTTCATTGTTCTCGCCCATTGCCTGGATGTGCCCTTTTACATTTATTTTTGTTTTGTTCTCAGCATGCCTGATGGAAAAGCGCCACTTCGATGTTCGCGACTTGTTTCCTCAGAGTGAGCCAAATGCATGCAGCGAGGAAGATGATGTTTATGCAAAAATAAGTAAAAGAAGAAATAAAAGACATGCTCGGGACGCATTTCCCATTTTCTCCACAGAAGAGATGAATACGCTTGCACACATCGATATGGAGAGCACTCAGATTCAAAGCGATCATTCACCATCAAAAATAACATGGAAACATTATCGGAGCATTGGTCTTAAAGAGCTCGATTGCTATGAAATTGAATCTTCCACAAATGCATGCGATAATAAATGGAAGATTAGCATACTTACAGATTTGATTCAGAAGAACCGCCAGAATGTAGATGCCCGGATCAAGCTTAGTAGACTTCTGCCATGTGATAATGCAAATAAAATTCTGATTGATGCAAGAGACATCAGAGATGCTCGTCTTTGGACAGAGATTATAAAAAGGTGTTATGTGCCTGAATTACTTAACGATGCATTGAATGTGATGAATGGGGATGAACAATTCTACATGATGCTATTTGAATGCGACAAAAGGATAGATGTTTTACAAGCAGGCGTTTTGAAGCATCCTAAATCAATTTTACTGAGAAAAGCAATGACTAATGCAATTAATTGCATAGATCAGAAACAATGCTTTCTGTATGACTCTGTTATTGACATGGCTGATGTATACATAGAAGCAGACAATTCGAAAGATTTATCTACAGCTGATAATGTTTTGGATAGCACGGCTAGTAATGCTTCAAATGAATTTGCAATGATGTTTGTTGCTTCACAACCTGCCATTCACATGATTAAGAGATTGTACAATCAACTTAAATGTAAACAGATATATTTGCATGCATTGATGGTGCATCTTTTGATTAACGGTGATGATGATGTACTGAATGATTTGTTTTGTCTTCATTTGCACAAGATAGTTTGTATTTTGAATGATTGTAAGATAAAAGTTGTATTTCCTGTGGAAACCTTAAATAATACCGATATTATATTGTATATCAAGGGAGTTAAAGTGGATCCTATGTGTGTCATGCCACATGGGCTAAGATGCTTGTTTGTATCAATTAGCAAGCATGGGATGCATGATGATGAGAGCTTTGTTTTATGCTATGGAGTTATTAAGCAATGTGTACTTGATGAGCAATTTATAGACGAGTTTTTTGTAATGCATAGACGAAGATACTTTGTGGATCTGATGAAGGCGAAGGAGTACTGGAAGTTGTACACAATGCAGAATGAGCTGAAGTTTTTCAGAAAAGCAGACAAGATTCTGAAATGCGGAGTTATGCATTATGGCAAGGAAAAGAAGCTGTTTGTGCTTGCAAGATCGAAGATGCATTATTTTGCAGGTGATTTTGTTGGCAGTCTGAGCGCGATTCCAAAGAAGATGAAAACAATCAGGAGGTATGTTGTTCTATCGCAGATGAGTGTAAAAATGGCAATTTCTACAATACGCAACGATCTTCACGAGTATAAGCACTACTTATTGTATGCAGAGCTAACGCGTAATGCAGGTATGGATGCATCTGAAGTGTATGAAGAGTGTATGAGAAAGTATCCGAATAATGTAGAAGTGGCCGTTGGATATTTGAGATACATTAAGGTGGTTGATGTGGAGAAAGCTGTGGAGCTATCTAATGAGATGATAAAGAAATATGCTTCAGACGAGAGGATGTGGTACGAGAGATTTGTGATATTTAGACATAGTGGAAGGATTGCACTTCCTGTTTTGTATAACTCCAGAAAGCATGTAAGGTCTGGGCTGATTGATTCAGAAATCAAATATTATGAAAACAAACAAGTGCCTGAAGGAAGTAAATACTCTGGGTATTATGAATACAAGAGGATGATAGACATGGAATGCAATACTTTAGGTATTTGTGAAGCGTGTATACAACGAATGAAGCAGTATTACGCTCACAGAATAGAGAATGACTATGATGACGGAGACAGTTATTTGCTGCTCTATGGAGTGCTGAAGAGTGTGCCTGAGGAAGTGATCAAGATGGTGAAGTTTTTTGATCCTAGGAATGGGATGTATTGGGCCAGGGTTAGGAATGTCGTTAGTGCAGCAGAGCGATTGAAGCAAGGACTTGAAGTAATGGAATTTGATATGATTAGACGAAGTAAGGTCAATTGATGTAAGGCTGTGTTTTTGATCCCTCATGGAGCTACTGCAGGAGTTTGTGGATGAATGGAAGCAACATGTCTGCAGAGTGAAGGAAAGTTTGATAGTGAATGAAAAGAAAAATGTGAAGGATGAAATAAAGAAAGTGAGCAAGCAGAGCAGAGAAGCAGATGAGAAAGAGAATGTGGCAATAGATGATAATCAGTGTGAGGGAGAGATCGATGGAGTATTTGATAGGGAGAGTTTGGATGCTAGCTGTATTCCTGTGATCAAGAGCAAGGCGCATAATGAATTTGATAAAATTTGTGAGCTTGATACATGTACTAAAAAGAGAAGCAAGGCCGTGGAAGATCAGTGGGATATTGAGAATTCACAGGTGAGGAGCATTAAAGAGACCAGAGAGGGCATGAGTAGATTTGGATATAGGGATGGGATTGTGATGAATAAAGGGAATGATCGATATGGAAATTCTAAGCTCAGGAAGCCATCTGATTGTGGATATGTGGCTGAACTGAAGAGCTTAGGCACTAGTTGTGCCAAGAGCAATAAAAGAACGATTGATGAGAATAGAAGTGAAGTGAAGCATGATACAACCAAAGAAAAGAAAGTGAGCGATGGAGGAGATAACATGAAGTTGAATGCAGCTCTACAGCTGATGAAGAGAAAGTACATGAACAAAGTGAATGAATCGATCTGTATACCCAAAGAAAGTGAATTCAAAGAAGAGCAGTTAATACGTGATGGCATGACAATGCCAAATGTGATGAACAAATATGATGAGATGGGAAGCGATGATGGCAAGAAAAGAGATATTAAAGGATTGAATGGAAGCAATCTGTATAAGAAGGTAATTGATAACCAACTGCTCAAGTCTGTACCTGTAAAGGAGAAGCATGGAGATAAGAAATCCAAAACGTACATTCCAAAGGTTGGCGATGATGATGCAATAACAGATCTAAACTTTGTGATTCCTGAGTTTGCAAAGGATCCAGCCATAAACTTCAAGGTGAAGATGCAGGATCATGGTGTTCTTGAGAGGTATTTTTCGAATGGACATGAGATTGATGTTGAGGTGTTATTTCCACATGTGAAGAATGTGTCGAACGACAGTCCTAACAAATGGCCGTCTCAAAGAAATGGCCCATGATGTTTGATTAAAGCGATATGTTTATTATTTGTTTACAGATATGATGCTTTGGATGACGATGAGAAGCTGTATGGCTATTATGTATATATGGGACAGCCTTCTCTATGTTTCTGAAGGATAATGCATTCTCTACAATAGTGTGCGCTGTGCTTTGGATCTCTTTCACCACACATGATGCATTTGTTCTTGTATGTGGAGTGGAAGCAGAATTCACATATTAAAAGATCTATAGAATGGATGTGAGTATTTTCTTTGCACACATAGCACCTGACTGAGCATTTATCGCACAGCATTCCTTTTATGCTTGTGTGTATTCTATTGCATCTTGATGTAGCCGAATATGCTTGCATGTGTGGATGTAAATTCGTGTTTTTTTTAGCCTGAAATGGATGAAGACATGCTTGATGGGCATGAGCTTAGCGTGGGTAATTCTGGCGAGTCCGTTGTTGGAGGGCAAGACGAAGGGGCAAGAATAGCAACAGCGAATGTTGAAGAAGCACAGTTTGAAGAAATCAAGGAGCATGCTGAGAGAAGCATAGAAAGCGAAGTGGCTGATAGAAGATGTGCACGAGGCCCAGGAATGTTGTATGGAAACTTTTATAAGCATGCACAAACGCATAGACAGAAAGTAATTGGGTTTCTGCAGAAGGACTTGGCACAGATTGAAAAGCCCGATCTCCGAAGATTCTTGAATATCAACCACGCATATGAGTGTCTTTTGCCATACCATTTGTTTGGATCTCATTTGTATGAAGACATGATGTTTATGCATACGAATGAGATTAAAGATAACGAAGAGATTGACGCAGTGTTGCAGTTGTTGAAGGAAACAGTAGAAGATGTAAAGTCTTGCGATACGAATGAATCTCTTGTGTGCGAATTGCTGCTCTATTACCAACAGAGATATATCAACTCGATGTATGCCGAGAGTAGGGAGCATAAGAATGCAAGGCGATCCAGACATCAGCTGAACCGACGAAACACAGTTTTCAGACTGCGTATTGGTGCTGATGAGTTGAAGCGAGATGTAACGATCAGGGAAGGGAGATTGTATTTCAAGAAGGGAGAGTAAGAGGAAGGCCAATGTTTGTTTTGGTTCGTATTAAAATTGGTATAGTATCTTTGTTGGTGTGTGATGATCAGGTGTAATAATTGTACAATAATTGTGATGGCTGTGTTGTGTGTGGATGGGTCAAGGTTCTGGATCTGAGTTTGTTGAGAAGCTATTCAGGATGGTGGAGGATCCAGCAAACTTCAGGTATATTTCATGGAGTGCAGATGGAAAGAGTTTTGTGATAGGCAGCCAGGAGGAGTTTTCTGAGGTTATTCTTGAGAGGCACTTCAAGCATAAAAACTGGAGCTCTTTTGTGAGACAGCTGAACAAGTATGATTTTTATAAGATCAAGAACGATGCAGTAAAGTGTATGGGATCTGTATGGACACCATGGGAGTACAAGAATAGGTATTTCCAGCGTGGAAGGCCTGATTTGCTGAGCAAAATCCGAAGGAAGAAAGCTCCGAGCGAGATGGGAGCTGGGGAGGATTCTCGACCAAAGCAGATTGAGAGCAGCATTGTTTACCAGTCACATGTTCTAAGCTCGATCCGAAGCATTTCTAAGTATCTAAGGGAGGTTGTTGAAGATATAAACGAATTGAAGAGAGCTATTTATTGCGAGAGGCAGGGCGTGACAGCCAGAGTGAATGTGCTGTGTATTAGAGAAACAGGGAGTATGCCTGAGTGTTTTGTGGAAGCCTTGAGGAGTCCTGGATATGCGTTGACAGTTGTTGATGGGAAGTGTGGGATTGAGAGTGTTATGAGATGGGGATATAATGTGGTAGTGATGCATGTAGTTTCTGCTTATTATGGAGTGCTGGTATGCCGTATTCGGGATGCAAGCAAAGATGTGCCGATTATCTTGGCTGTTGATGAAGGATTCAGGGATGAATACCTGAGTATTGGGAGTAGTGATGTAGCTGAGGTTTTTATGGCGCCTTTTGATGCAAATGAGCTGGCCGAATCTATAAGCAGGTATGGAAGAGCAGGTTGTTTATGCAAAGATAGTGTGTAGATTAAAGTGATTGAAATGACATTCATCAGCATGAAATATGAGATGTTTAGAGGATGAGGTTCATAGGAGATGGAATACTTTTATTAATGGAAAATGGAGTAGTATGAGGAAAAGAGTCGATGTAGCAAATGTGATGGAGATGGTTTTGAAGCTTGGAAACAAGTGCAGTATTGAAGAATGCAGTTTGGCGCTCAGGGAAGTGGTTAGGATGTATATCAAGGATGTGAGACAACAATTGGAGAGAGTTGGAATGCTGTTGAGTATGATGGATACCAAAAAGCAGATTAGAAGGATAGTACCTGGAAAGAAGAACCGGAATATGCTACCGATGGAAGATGAGTATGTGACGACAATGTGTGATTTTGAGGCTGATATTGAATGGAATGGCGAGAGTTTGATGTTTAGCAGCAATGAGGCGTATGAGGAGCGTGTTGAGAGTGGAATAGAATGGAAACCGAAGAAAAGAGCCATTGACATTGAAACAGAGCTTGACTTGAGTGATTGGTATGGCAGAAGTACCATAGGAACAAAGATACCGCTTGAAGTGGACATGAGGATGTTTGGAGGACGAGATGTGTTTGTTGTGAATGAGATGATGAGGATGGTGTGTGAAAGACAGGTACTTGAGATTGAGGAGAGTGAAGCACCGATGTTGAGCTCGGCAACGTTGAGTTCAATTGAGCAAATGCGTAACTCATCGACGCTAACGGCTGAGCAAATGAGAGGCTCATCAACTGTTTTTGAAGTGAGCGAATCTGAGGTGGAAGCAGAGAGCGAATGGCTTTCACTTTTTGCATCTGGAGCTGATTTCAATAGCCATGTGAGTGAATGGAATAACAGGATGAAGGCAAGGATGTTTTTGAAGATACTTGAGTTGAGCAGTGAAGGGATAATTAGACCAGTGCAGGAAACTCCGTACGGAAGGATTATACTTGATAGGTGTTGGATGTAGAACTATGGATATTTAAGTGTGTTTGTGGTATGTTTGTAATATGATCTTTTAAGGTTGGATTTCAAGGCATCGAAGAGCATTCCCTCCAAAAATAAGTATATTAATTTAAGCAAATCCCTGAATAATGAGGAGCGAGATGTCTGAGATGGTCAGGTTTGATGAATCTACAGACAAGGAGAACTACGATCCATGTATTAAGGAGTTTACGCCAACGAAGTCGAAACCTGCCAAGAGGTACAGTGCGTTGAAGGAGATAGCAGAAAAGAGCGAACGAAGAGAGAGGAAGGAAGAGAAGCATACTGAGGAGCGGGAGATGGATGTGTTTTTCTTGACATTTCCTGGATCACCATTTAAGTCCAGGAGCATGCGTGAGCTATGATAGATGCCTGAGTGTGGATAGGAGGTATTGACGAGCTGTGAATAAATTGATTATATTTTTTTGAAATGTTTTAGTAGATGGATGAGGTGTGAAAACTAAGTGAGTGTGCACAAGAGACTCTCAATAGCTCAGTTGGAAGAGCACTTGACTGTAGAAGTAGCTGATATCGAGGGGCCGTCGGTTCGAATCCGGCTTGAGAGATTTTTTACACAAATCTATCTTTTTTATATCATGCAAAATCAGTAAAATGTTAATTAATACAAAGTGAGCAAAATGGTATATGACATACAAAGTACGTCAGTAAAGATGAATATAAATTTGTGGTATACAAAGATAAGTAAGATCGTATATGCCACTAAATATAAATGTATTTTCATATCATATGAAAAGTATTTTAACAAAGATAAATGGAAATTCATATCATATGAAGTATTTTAACAAAGATCAATATAATTGTTAATCACATACAAAATGAGTAAATGACATACAAAGATATCTGTAATTTCCATAATATAATAAAACATAAAAGCATGTGACCTCCCAGGCTCGAACTGGGGACCTTTCGCGTGTTAGGCGAATGTGATAACCACTACACTAAGGTCACTTATATATAAAGGTACATACAATCAGTTCCCGATTACCTTAGCAATCATGCCAGCACATTTATGACATAGCTTGATTCTTTATTACTCTTCATTATTCCCTATACTCTCGTCTTCACATAGTTCAGGAATGTGCGCCACCTCAATCTCAGTTACTGCTATAAATCCTACACGCAGCACCTCCTTAGGTGAAACCTTTCTTGTTTCCCCATCATCAATCTCTCCCTCACTTACAATCATTAAAAACTCAGAATCTCCTATCTCAACCTTGCTTCCATTCTTATAATGCACAAAGCTTACCCTGTTCAATACAGTCTCATCATCATCTCCAGCTACTCCAAACATTCCATTCTCCCGTAGCCCTTCAATAATAACCTTCTTGTTGGCAATCCTGTCCATCATCCGAATCCCTGAAAACGATGTTTGCTCAACCACCCACACCTTTCCATCAGTAATCGCTTTAACAGTCGCTGTCCTTGAAATGTTATGTAGAAGCGCTATTTCCCCAAAGAAGTTTCCTCTGTAAAGTCTACGTAGAACTTCTCCATCCTTGCTAACCTCAAAAACCCCACTCTCAATAATATGCATCTCTGATCCAAGTGCTCCTTCCTGCGTCACAACTGTTCCTTTTTGTACATCCATAAGCTCCATAGACTCTATCAACCTTCTCTTCTGCTCAGGATTCATAAACCCAAAAGGTATATCTGCAACAAGGATTTCTTTCAAGAACCGCACTGTTGCATCATCTTTTGGATAGTTCTTGAGTTTAAACGTCTCTGGTGTTATTTTCTCTGAATATACAGCATTCCGTCTTGATCTCCTCCATTGCCCATCATTTTTTATCTCATTGCTTGCTTCATAATCTAACTGCAACGTGTTCAGAGTCCCACTCTCAACTAGGCTATCGACAAAGACATCAACATTCTCAGACTTGTTTTTGCTCTTCTTCAAAAACATCTTGAGCACTTCATTTGCAACCTCCTTGCTAACATTCAATCTCAAGAATTTCAATCTGCTTTCAATCTGCTGCACAACCTCATCCTGTTGCATCTTCAGTAAGGGCGTGTTGACTGCATTCAGGTAATATATTTCTGATTAATCGACAGCTATCAATCGCATGTATTTGGCATTTTTAACACATGCAGTAAATCCCATACATATGAACTTTGAGCAGCTTCTAAACACACTCCGTAGGAAATACATCGTTAAAAGGCAATCTGCCAACACATACTCAGTGTCAGACAACATCAAAACCATAAATATAACAGAAAGCGATTATGGAATTTATGATGAATCATACATTCAAAGTCTTTTCAATACATCTGAATCTGTACCTGTTGACTTTGCAAACATAGGCCGTGACGATTTGACTCCAAACATGGATGACGCACGAACATTTACAGCAGACAGACACATCAAGGGATCGATGATGGACTCAAGCACATTCATGAGATATGGTAGTCAGAATACAGCAGAAGATGATGACTCTGGTACAAACCCATTGATAAAAATAGATCCAATAACACCATCAAAAAATAAAAAGGACAGCTTTGAGCCAGACAGAGACGATTATGTACCAGACAGAAGTAATCGGTTTCTGTAGTTCTGTACAAATATGTACCTGAACATATGCATTGTACAGCATTTTACATTGGATCATTCATGCCAGTAAATATTGTATTAAAAACCCTATGTTTGAACTAATTGATCTTTAATTGTGTAGTTACAGGTATGCATAATTGAAATGCAATACATCAAACCCCATGCAGCGAATGAGATTTGCAGATATCCGTCCAGTAAGGCCAGATGATTTTGTTTTTGACGAGACGATTTGCACCATTAAAGAGCAAAAACCAAAGATCACACAGGATTATACAAAGGAAGAAAAGGATTGTATAGCGAAGAAGAAGATTCTTGCAGTGGCCATGAAGAAAACTGTTTGGCCACAAAAGAAATCACAGAAGAAGGAGCTTGAGACAATGTGGGAAGCGGATCTGTCAAAAGCAGATCAGGGACACTTTGACCAAAGAGGAAACTTTGTGATTGGAATTCCTCCGAAAGCATCATTTCTATGGCTGGTAAAGAAGTCTCAAAGCGTGCTTGGGCCGTTAACAAGTAATGAGCTGAGAAGCATGATTGAAGACGGCAGCATTGCAGACTCATACATTAGAAGAGACGTAGATAAGGGGTTTTTGCCATACAATAGTGTTGTTAATGACCTTGGAGATCTCTTGACATCATACAAGGTGGACGAGTATTTCCAAAAGAATGCGGTTGCAAACAGCCCGCCCCAAAAGCCTCAGGAATTCTTTGAGGACCTTTCATCGATGTCTTTGAAGAAGGAGCCCATGAAAGGCATTGATCGTGCAGAAGTACTTGAGAGATGTGTTAAATCTAGAGGATATATTCATGGTAAGAATCCATCAATAACTTTGGCACACATCGAAAAGCGAATATCCGGAAAATCTTTCTCAGAAGCAGTGAACATAATCTCAAAAATATCAGGCATAAAAACAATCGAGGCTGAAGAGTTCCTAAACATGTTTCTTAATGAGTCAAAGCTATCGATACTCTCAGACATCTGTCCAGATGGATTTGTAAAGGTTGCCCCAAAGCCAAATAAAAGGACAAAGTAGCTTGAATAATAAACATTTCCGGTCAAATCTTCTGCATTACAGGCTTTATCTAATCAACAAACACATCATTCCACACACAGGCTTTATTATACTTATAGCAGAGGCTTTGCCACAAGGCTCTTGTCATATGCTCATACACTTCATGTGCATTTCTCTACTTCTCTCTCTTTCCTCCCCACTTCTTCTTTCCTCCCTTTGTACCGTCCAGAGACTTCTTGTGCAGAAAAGAGTATATTGGCAGGTTGATGTTTCCAAGCACACTTTCCCATTTCTCCTTAATCATGTCCTGGTTATAGTCTCTTCCAAACCATATCGATATCTTGTATACTGACTGCTTCTCATTAAAAACACATCCACAGATGTTCTCAATGCAATTTGATACACAGAACGCCATTGTCTTTTTCCAAATGCCATTCAGGTCCTCACGAGTCATCATAGGTATGTCAAGAATCAGTCTTCCTCCATTCACATTTGCCTCATCTTCCCACATTGGCTTGATCCCCTTCTTAAACAGATTCATAGAGCACAGATTCTCCACTCCGTTTTTAACTATCATGTCACACATATACAGAAACTCAGGAACTGTCGAAACCTCACCAACCTCTAGAATGTCTTCTCCCCAGCTCCTGATGTTCGAATCATCGTTGCCGTTCTGCCACAGAACCCAGGACGACTCCAAGTTCATACTCACGCTAGGGTACGAAAATATCAAAATTTACCGTCGCTACTCTCATCAAACATACTTGCACTACAATCACACTGATCATCTCTACATCACAATAAGTCTAGTCATTCAATCCGATAAAATCAAATACCACATAAAACACTACGCTGGGATGTAATCACTAGCGTTCATCATCTCCCTTCCGCTTCATCATCAATTCAACCTGGCGTCTTCTGCTACTTGATATGTTTACAAAATACTCATGTATATCAAGTAAAAGCTTTCTATTCACATCGAAGTCATGCCCAGATATTTTTGCAACCTCTCGCTCTAGGCATTCCAGATCACCTATTGCATCATTAACAACCTTGCTTATCTCACTAATCTCATATTGGAAATGCAGCATCCCAGTCGGTATCTCACATGGCCGGATATCCATTAATGCTATTTTTGCCTTCAAACTCTGGTTCTCTACATCTAGATCCTTCAGTTTGTTCTTCACTTCTTCTAGCTCTCCATTCACATCAGAATTCACTGTTGCTGGGTTCTTGATCATTCGAGATCTCTGTAGAAAATTCATCGTTCCCACACTATCGCTTCGATTCTCCAGAGAAACATTGCCAATAACAGTCAGTTTGCAGTTTCCACCAAGTGAGTCTTTCAAAAGAAAAGTAAGCTTAGATTCTCTATAGCCAATGTGTCCATCCACATCCCCACTCAGCTTATTTATCACCTTTCCAAGACACAATAACGATTTGTTGATGTTCATTGCTTCCTTCATTCGCAGCTCCTCAATCTCCTTTTCTCTCAGTCTCTCAGACCCTGCAAGATCAACAAAGCACAGCTTCGATGCTCTATGCACAATATCACATTCATTACGGAGATACACCATCAAAACACAATGGCTCCTGCTGCTTTCTTTATTCATCGTTGTCGACGAAATCTTCCTTATCTTCAATCCACGCGTGTACAATTCCATGCTTTCTTCATAGCCACTTGACTCAACAACAGTCAGGTTGTCAACAACAACACCTGCACATGGGTCCTCTCTTATAGACAGCATAGCATTTGTATCAAGCAAATCAAACATCACTTCATTGTATATCTCCACAAACGATAGAGACACCTTAAGTCCTGTATGTCTATGAAGAAAGTCCAGTGATCGCTGCACTATCCCCATGTTGTGATCATTTCCTTGAATGGTGTATGTCTTTCCGCTTCCTGTCTGCCCATATGCAAACAACGTGCAGTTGTATCCCTGCATACATTCCACAAGTAGACTCTTTGAAATTTCCTGGAAAACCTCTTGCTGTGTTGAATTTCTGAAAACCCTGTCAAATCCAAACTCATTCCCATCTATCTTTATTGTGTCTCTAGTCACAGTAATTCCTTCTGGAATCGCTTGCGGCTTGATTCTTAGATATGTCCTGACATTCTCGGTCATTCGTATTACAGATGGGACAGATACTCGGCGTTTTATTGCAATATTCCATACAAAGATGCATTGAACAATTTACAGCAGTTTATGCAAATACTGTATTATTTATACTCTTCATGTGATTTATAATATATTCTGTTCAGTGATGTATTATCCATTTTATTCTATTCATGCATTGCATCATCTATGCTATTCATTCATGATATTATGTATTACATTCATTTGATGTATTATTTATGTTATTCAGTGATTTATAATCTATTCCATTCCATTCCTATCAGTCTCATATGATATCATCTATTCTATTCTATTCTATTTATATCATATCATATCATCTATTCAGTCTCATTCATACACATAAATATATCAGATTACCTAAAACATGAGGAATCACCCGTACAACTAATCATCAACAATAACTCTGAACTGTTGTCCTTGTAAGCATGCACGAACCAGTTCAGCTGTACAACGAAATAAAGCATCATAGAAAAAACATTATATCACCTGTGGATCTGATGGGATGTTCAATAACTCCTGCATGCACTTCACACGAGCAAAAAGCACTGCATGTCTTGATTGCACTTCTTTTATCATCGCAAACACAAGACAGCATAACATGGAATGCCATGCAAAGACTACGTCAGTCACTTCCCGAAGGAACACACAATGAATCTTCAGAATACAATGGACTCACACTCGAAAACATACTCATCACAAGCACCAATCACATCAACAATTGTATCCAGAAAGTTGGTTTCCACAATAAAAAGGTACAGTACATCAAAAAAATCGCACAGATATTGGCCAAAACAGGACTTCCAAATACACTGGACGATCTACTTGCACTTCCAGGCATAGGCATGAAAATGGGCGTCTTGTACATGGCTCATGTTCACAACAAGACAGTGGGAATAAGCGTAGATACACATGTTCATAGAATCTCAAATAGAATAAGACTAGTAAGCACCAAAAGACCAGTTGAAACACAGAAAAGACTTCAGGAAATCATACCTGAGAATGAGTGGATGGCACTCAACACAGTCCTCGTTGGATTCGGTCAGATAATATGCCTTCCACGGAGTCCACAGTGTAACAAATGCATAATCGCTTCAAAATGCCCAAGCTCTCTTTTCTGATGCATTAAGCAGCAAATATTCATCAGATAAATCAAATATAATAAGTAAACGAATGGTTTTATTCTTCGTTCTCAGCAACTTCTGCATCGACCATCTCGCCAAGCCTCATGTTGATCTTCTCAAGCTCAGAGTACTTGATTCCATTCTCCTTCAGCAGCGTCATCCAGATGTTATCACGTGACTCCCCAATAAAAACACAGTTCTTGTCTGCACATGAAAATGAATGTCCTGCAAAGTCGGTCATTCCGTATATTATGATGTCTGCATGCTTGTTAATCGTATTAACCACTCCGACACATCCCTTAGACCTTCCATTCAGCACATACACTACCTTATCTACGCCAGGCGTTATGTATCCACTAACCTTCCCACTTCCGCTATCAATTCTGATTGTGTCTCCAATCCGTATTGCAGGGTCGCAGAACCTGATGTTCAATCCACAGCTTGACACAACATATGGCACATTTAAGTGCGAGTACTTCTTGACCACCTTTGCCAGTCGGTACTCTGCTTCACTTGATGCTATCTTGTGCAGATGGAACTTCTTAGACACAGTGTAAAACACACGGAAGTGCTCACCAGTCTTGTCAATAGAAAGCACATCAAACAACCCAACAGGAAAGTGCGGATCTGTCCTGGCTCTTCCGTTCACCTTCACATTGTTACCCTCCAAAATAATCTTTAACTCCTTCCTGTTGCCTGCATACTTCAGAAACCTAGACACCAGATATCCAAGAGGTATGCACATCTTCGCACTGTGTGGCCCACTCGCTGGCTTCAGTGCAAACGTTCCTCCAAGCTTTCCCAGCATCCATGACTTAGGTGCTGCCAAACGCTTCAAATGATCTTTATGCCCAGTCGTCATTTCCCAGGGCAATTTTTTATTGTAAAAATCATCGAGCTATTGACTGTTAGTGTAGAGTGAAATGAGCATGGCTAACTGAGTAATCTCTTACAGTGGCATCCATAGTTTACACACCCCCATCATCACATCATGTTTGTTGCAATGCATTCAGGCACTTCATACAACCAATCACAAATGACAATGAAACACCTTAAACAAACCAACATATTATAACAAGCTTCACAGTCAAACTACATGGTCAAACTGAACTCAAGGATAAAAAGCGAAATCCAAAAACTGTACAATGCAAGATACGAGGTCCGGATGATCGAGGGAAAATCAACACAGATGGAGGTCCTGATCAACGGCCCTGCAGACTCGCTATACAGTGGTGCAAAATACATCGTGAACATCTTGCTTCCAGACAGCTATCCGTTCAAAAGCCCGTCAATAGGATTCAAAACACGCATCTTCCATCCAAACATCGATGAGGTCAGCGGCTCAATCTGCCTCGACGTCCTTAACCAGATATGGTCTCCGATCTATGACCTGCTCAACATCGTTGATATCCTTATTCCACAGTTGCTGACATATCCAAATCCCTCAGATCCACTCAACTGCGAAGCTGGCTCACTCTACCTGACAAACAGAGAAAAGTACAACGATGTTGTGCGAACATACGTCGAGCAATATGCAATCCCAATAACCAAAGAAATACCATGCCCAGATCCACATGCATACATTACCGACGACGAAAGCATGGAAATATAATAAAACTCCTTAACTTCAACTCAGTAAACGCAACTAATTATTTACTTCAATACCAAATAGCTTACACATAAACTCTTTCCCAATACTCTTGTTAAAAAGAGTCTCCCTTGCCTTAAAAAACGCGTGCGATGTCAGTAATGCATCGCTTCCTGCCTGATGCTGAATTCCCTCCCTCACCAGTCCAAGATCGTTCGAAATCTCCTGCAGACCCTTTTTCAGATACTTGCTGTTCTGTACTAGAAACTTTATGTCGCAGAAGTCCGGAAAAAACGCATTCAGCAACCTATAAAACTCGTCTTCCCTCTCAGGTAGCATATTACACGTCAGGATCTTAACAAGATATCCAAAATCAAATGCAGAGTGAAATGAAATCCACGTTACATCCTCGTTCAACACAAGCCCAGATGTCATCAAAGTCTCGCCAAACTCCTCAACTCCTATTCCCCGTCTCTTATGCTCTTTGAAATCTATCCTTGCCTGGATAAGCAGATCTATCGACTCCTGCGAGTACATCTCAGTCTCAAGGTTGAACTCAAAGTTAAATTGCCACGTGTTCGTTGGCTGCGGCCTGTTGCCCTGCTCATCATTTAGCGAAATCCCAATCTGTATAATCTTCAGAATATCCACATTACACCTCAGCTGCTGATACACAAATGAAGAGGGCGACTTGAAGCTCCCAACAGGCTTCGCAACCACTCCAGGAAACTCAGTGTCCATCCCAACATATCTGTACCTCCTTACAAGCTGCGATATCCTTCTCATCTCCACATGCAGATTGTCCTTCCACACATTCAGTATATGCCCATCTCCCATTCTAAGGGTGCTACAAATCATTACAAGCATCATCTTTATCTATATCACAAAAACATTCACAGCATCCATGCATCTCATCCATAATCGCTTCTATCTACAAACAGCATCTCTAAAAACCTGCATTGTGTTGCTCTTCTTGTATATAAGATACAAGTTGAACTCTGCAAGTCGTTTCAACTCAACATCAGATGCATTCAGCGCCTCTAAGTAGAAACGCTCAGCAAGGCCTGGAAATCCAAAAAACTGATATGCCTTCCCAATATTGTATGATGCAATACATGCATCATCTCCTCCTCCTTCCGCAATACATCTCTCCCTCAAATCCTTTAGGATCGCAACACCTTTCTTCACAAACATATTCCTGTCACTTACACGTCTGGACTTCGAGTGCATCAGGAACATCGATGCAAGAATAATACTTTCTGATGGACTACTCTCCCTTTCAATCGATGAAACCATCTCTACAGTCTTTGCCTGCAGTAAATTCGGAACTAATGAATTCAGAAACAAAAAGTGCGTCACTCCAACCACGTTCCTTCTCAAACATTCTCTTTCGCCTATTTCTTCCTTCTTATCCACATTCACGTCGTTAATATCCTCCTCATCACTTGATGAATACTCTGTATTGCTAATCATCAATCTCCGTCTACACACGCGCTGCAGATATTTCTGAAAATACGAGAAGTCTCCATCCTTATGGAAAAACATAAAAAAATTACTGAAGTAAAAAAGTAGGTATGTGTATGAATAATTGCCTGTATGGCATATCAAACTCCTTACAAGCGTTACAAAGTCTCCAAAGTCTCCAAGCACCAGTGAGATCTTCAATCCAATAAATACCAGCTTTATCATCAAATCATTCCTGCATCTAAATACATGTGCTTCTAGCCCTTTGAAAACCATTGCTGTTGCCTCTTCAAATCGCCCAGCTATCAGAAGACTGCATATATGACCTGACACAACATCAAACCATTCATCAACGTTTAACCCATGTAGATCAGCCAATCGGAAGCCTTCATGCACATCATCAACCCTAACACTCTCAGACTCCTTCTTGTTCTGCTCAATTTCCCTTCCTATACGCCTTGGTTTGCATATCTTTGTCATCATACTCTTACTCTTCTTCCTTCTCTCATACACTCTCTTATTCTTCAGAAAATCATTCACAAGAACCTGATTACTCTCAATAAACCTTTCAGGCTCCTCTTTCAATCCTTTCGTCAGTTCATACAGCACACGCATGTCCATGCATTTCTCAACTGAATAAGCTTCTCCGTATTTGTTCTTTCCATCAACAATCTCAATAAGTTGCTTGATCGTTTCATACCTTCTGGCCATCTCTGCATTCCCTTGCTTCACATATATCGAATGAATACATGACTTAACCATGTCATTCACTGGATTTATCTCCAGTACAAGCTTGTAGTATAGAAGTGCTTCCTCATCTCTTCCACAGTCATGGAAAACACATCCCATCTTCCAGTACACAAACTCCTTCTGATCCTCAAATTTGTTTCTTACTCTGCTCAACAGCCTCGTCACTTCATCAACCATTCCTTTGCCAACTAGTACTTCTACCAGATGTCTCAGCATGCATAGCTCAATCTGTTCTGTCCACACCTCCTCGTCATCAAGAAATTCCCAGAGATCTTTACAGTATTCGTTACTCTTTTCATCCTCCAAGTTCGCAATAATTCCAATCACTCGGAGCTTTGCATCAAGAGCAATTGCTCTTGTACTTACATGCTTTTCAAACAGCATGTTCATATCCGCCGTATCCAGTGCATCATATTTCAGAAGAATCAGTTGGATTACATAATAATCTGAGCAACGACTGCCAGCATTCAAAAGATATGTCTGAAGCTTTTTTGCCAATCTCCCCAACTTTGCTTTATGCGTGGCAGACTGCTTAATTAGCTCAAAAATCTGGTCATCTGCTCCATCAAACTCAAACAGCTCAATTCTGCAGCACAGCTCCTTGAACCTATCTTCACCATACAGCTGCATCTTCTCAAGAACCATTTCTCTCATATTTCCCTTCTTCTGCAGCACTTCAATAAAGTATATCCGTTCTTTTTCATATCCAAGGCGTCGGGAGTACTCGTAAAGCTTTCTCCAAAGCCCATAATTGTTCTTTTGCAAATGTGCTGCAACAAGGAAACAGTAGTATGCCTTTGGGTATTCTTTCTGTTCCTCAAATATCAGTCCTAGAGTAAAGTATGGGCGTGGATTCTTTGGACATAGGCAGATTGCCTCTTTGAGTATTTGAATGCATTTGCCCAACTCGTTTCTCACATACATGTTGTTTGCAATTGATATCAATTCACGTGCCTTCATGGCTCTCTGAGATCCCTTTGGAGTCGATCTTCTTCTTGATCGTCTTACGTTCAGCCACTCGTCCTCCCCACACATCCATCTGTCATAGCTCATTATGAGGGGATTTACTTCTGTTGCATTAAATGCATGATCACTCCTGTACAACTGTGCATGTCTTGTTATCTTACAAGCATGACTGCATAATGCATTACTTACATTGCTCACACCTATAGAATCTAAGCCCTTATAGGTACAGCCTGATCCATTTTGCAAAGTTTAAAAAATTGCGCAATCGAAGGGCTTGAAATGAAGCAGCGCATCAACTGTTATGAGACCGATGGAGTAACAGTGAAGAAAACCATGGAGTTGCCCGAGGTGTTTTCAATACCAATAAGACACGACCTTGTGTTGAAGACACATGCGCTCTACAGGATGAAGAGCAGGCAGCCGTATTCGGTGTCAAAGATAGCAGGAAAGCAACACTCTGCAGAGTCTTGGGGAACAGGAAGGGCTGTTGCACGTGTGCCAAGAGTCAAGGGATCTGGTACAAGACGAGCAGGCCAGGGAGCATTTGCAAATTTTTGCAGAAAGGGAAGAATGGCACATCCTACGCAGACACACAGAAGGTGGGCAAGGAAGGTGGTTGAGAATACACTGAGGATTGCAATGGCAATAGGTGTTGCAGCATCTGCACATGCAGGGCTTGTTGAGGCACGTGGACACAGGATATCGAACATCAAGATGTTGCCGATCATTGTATCTGACGAGGTAGCAAAGATCAAGAAGACAAAGGATGCAATGAATGTTCTTCGTGCACTGAATATTGAAGATGAGCTGGACAGAGTTGAGAACAGTAGAAAGGTTAGGACTGGAAAGGGAAAGATGAGGAACAGAAGACATACACAGAGAAAGGGAGCACTGCTGATTCATGGAGAGAAGTCTGATCTGCTTGCATTCAGAAATATCAGAGGAGTTGACCAGATGAGTATTGATTCACTCGATCTTGTTGAGCTCACACCTGGAGGAGTGGCGGGCAGACTGATTATATGGACTGAGAGTGCATTTGAAAAGCTCGATAAACTGTTTGGAGGATTTGAAAGGGCTTCTGAACTTATGGATGGATTTATGTTGCCTAATAAAATGGTTACACATGATGATCTTGAGGAGCTTTTCTATACTGATGAGGTTCAAGCGGTTCTTGATGAGCCATTGATGATACCAAGAGAAGCACTTGCAATGACGGAGGAGGAGATTGAAGAAAGACAGAGGTTTATCAACAAGTTTGATGCATCTGCAATACGATCAGTGAATTAAATCCACGTTTATTTGAGTTTTTATGCTAACACTTGCATTTTATAGGAATTTTGATCTATTTACAAAGGTGTGTCTTGCCTTCCACTGCAAAGCCTGCAATGAACAACAAATACACGACAATCAATGTGTATCCAAGATCCTTTGTGAGCTTCTGGTGTCTCAGTAGGTAGTTCACAAATAACACCTTAATCTCTGCAAGAATGAATACATACGAGAAGTACACGAATGGTGCATTTGCGATGTTTTGAATGCCTGCATACAGTGTGTCTCTACCCAGTGCAATTTTAATCAGAGGTAGGAACAGAAGGGAATTGAATACTGGTGAGTACATCACAGAGCAGGATGCCATTTCAGGCATGCTTGATCTTGCATAATGCATACACGTGACAATCTCAACAATGTTTGCAAGCATGGAAAGAAGCGTCCCAGACAAAAGCTGGCTTCCAACGCCTGATACCTCTGCTATATTCTTAATCATGCTGCTTGTTCCTACCATTATTACAGAAAACAGAGCTGTTGCAGCAGCAAATGAATACACATACAATGCATTACTCATAATCCTCTTCTTTACAAAGGTGTACAGCAACGATCCAAACAGAAGTGCACATATCATGAGCGCGAGGATCGTTGTGTATTCGAAATGCATTCCGAAGTACGACAGTACAATCATCATGTTGATTGTAGGTGAGAAGATAGCAGCATATGGCTTTTTCTTTGCTACCTCGTGTGGCATATATGAATGATTGAGTAGCAACGCATCAAACACAAGCCTCAGCGGATATGTCAATGCTCTTCCTGTTGTATGTGGTATATCATCTAATGCAAATGTCCTTGAGGATACGCTGTTGCTCGGTACCTGTGAAATGTATGATGGTATTGTGATGGTATTTGTCAGAAATATTGCAAATACGCATAGCGACATGAACGGGATGAAGCTTGATGCTGATGCATTTGATAGCATGATCAGCAGGAGTAAGTGCGATGCTTCCATAAAGAAGATGTCCTTATAGAAGCTCATGTGGTGCACAACAAAGTTAGACTTTGCAGAAAGCAGTACAATTGCAAGGGTGATTGCAACTGATAGCTGAGTGCTGCCTGAAAGAACAGATGAGAAGATACTGAGTGAGGATGCGCTATGCAGGCTGGCCAACAACACTATCTTTGGCATGCTGTTCAGTAGGCACAGTATTAGTGCCCGCATGAACGTGTTTTCTGTTTTCATAATGAAGAACCTTGTAATTCTTGTATGATATTCCTGCGCATAAAAGACACTGAGTAGAGCGGCAAGTGCAAGCAGTGATCCATTAATCATCATGTATACTGGAAGCGGTAGTGAGTCCGGGAATAGTTGCAGCGATCCTGGAAACATTACAGGGTATGTGTAAACAAAGGAGCTTTATGTTGCTTGTGGAGTGGTTGTAATGCATAGTGATACATTCAAATGCCTGAATGCATTGCAAATCATCAGTAAATGCTTGCATCATCACATAAAATGGATTAAGAATGAAGTGAGAATATGTGATACAGTAGATATTAACCGAGAATATGAAAAAATGTATTAAACATTAAGTGAATGTATACAAGCGCATAAACGGTACAGATAATTTTTTGTATTAGGCCCCCTCCACAAATGGATCGTAGTCATTTCTGCTTGTATCCGATATACATCGATAGCACAAAGTCAGTATCAGAAGGCAGGAAGTATGGAATTGATGTTTGTGTTCCTGCACCTAAATGGCAGGAAATAAAAAGTGCTCTGTGTAAGCTTGATATTGAGCATGTGTCTGAGCCAGGAAGCATGCATCCAAGAGACTTTATGAAGCCAGGAAGGTTTCGCATCAATAAGAAGTATGGAAAGAGGTTTGTTGTTGAGGGACTGAGCGCTACAATCATGGAGACAAGAAAGGGCATACAGAAGCAGTCAGGAACTGGTCAAGCACATTACAAAGCACCGAAAGGCATTGTCCAGAACGGACTGTATGTCGAGAACAAGCTCAACTTAGTCAGGAAGAAGAAGAACAAGAAAAAGCAATAATTGCTGCAAACAGTATATGAAAATAAATGATTACAGTTATATTTCTAAACTTTTAATAATTATTATTCTATTCAGAAAGACAGCGCTTCCCAAGATTTAGGATTGATTCAAGGCACTCTGGCGTCTCAAATAGTAAGACATAAAGAACAAGGAAGATAACTGAGAAGAACATTGTGAGTAGGAGTGGTGCAAGTACAGTCATCAGGACCTCTCTACTTCCAACAAGCATGCATATTGTGAATATCGCAAGGATTGTGCCCATGTTGGTGTATAAAATGATCTTCAGGCTGAACTTGTCATCATGATAATTCTCAAGTTGGTCATCAACAATTGTTAATGAGTCTCCAGTCGAACTGAATCCATGTGTGAAACATTCGTTTCCATCAGAATTAGAAGAGAAGTACTGTCTCACAGATGAGTCAAACAGAAAGTCTTCATAGTATGCAAAATACTCTGCCTTGATGTACACTATCTCATGATCTTTTGCAACAGAATCTCGATCATATCTTGAGCAATAATCTTTCCATATCCCCAACAACTCTTTATGCAATATTCTATAATATAAAACCTTTTCTGTAATACTCAGGTTGTTTGCTGGATTCTTAACACCCATCCTGTTCATCAGATATCCACCTTCCACACAGAAAAGAAAGTTATTCAGATCTATTGCAGAATAATAACTGTAGAATGGGTTGTCAGTAGACGGATCCCTCGTTGTCACCATTGCAATAACAAAGTCCTTTTCTTCTTTCATGCATAATATCATGAGTGTCTTGAACTTTTCCAATGTAAATGCCTCAATCGCATCGGTATCAAGCACTTTGCAGTAAGGCTGTATGCATGCGTCTTTGATATTGCACTCAAATGCAATTTCTGAGCGAGCTCTCATAGCTGCTTGTACCAGGCATTCCTCCATTCAACCAAGTGTAATAAACATGCTGCTTTATACCAAGTATTGTTTCAGATTCAGCCAAGGCATACAGAGCATCGATCAATCATATACACACTACTGCATCAGAATCAATCAAATATGTATGGGCACTACTCTTTTTGCTTGTATCTTGCAACTATATCTTCACAGAATCTTCTTGCTGTTGCCAGATTCGTCTTGTTTTTGGATACGAGATGAATGTATGCTGGCTCGTTAGACTCTGCTTCCAAGCAAGGTTCAATGTATCCTGAGTATCTTCCTCTCAATGTGGCATCCACAGAGCACTCATGCATAATCCTAAGCAGTTCATTTTTGATCAAATCTCTGTCAGCTTCATTCTCTAACTGTAACAGTATCCTTGATGAATAATACTTCTCTCCATTCCTTATCACTTGCCTCCACACGGATTCATATCTTCCTTTCATATACCCGTCTATGGCTTTGATCTTTTCTCTAATTTTACTCATTGCATTACGTAAAATCTCAGGTGTTGCTGCATAAACATCATACATCAATGCATCAGATCCATCGGTTTCTGCATTCAACTCAAATGGCTTATAATATCCACGAACAATAATCTCCACTCCAAGCTCCTCCTCAAGCATCATCACAACAGAGTTCCGTGTCAACATATACGGACTGCTTGTTCTTCCAACATTATATACTGCTTTGAAATCATACTCATGTATTCGTTTCTTAATCTGCCTCTTGAAGTCCAACATAAATTCACCTACCATGCTTCCTTCAGGACTTAAATCAACATTTTGTGCATGAACAGGTTCAACAGTCACCCTCTCGATTGTTTCCTTTGCTTTCTTTAATTCTTTTTGATTTTCAATTACTTCATTACTCTTTTCAACTGCATCCCACTTCATTCAGGGAATACTTCGATTCTGTTTTCATTCTTAAATCGCATTAGCATAACTAAATACCTTCACTCTGGTTGTTATTCATTTCAAGCTTTGTATTTTTCTTGCTTCGTAGATCAACCATGGTCTTAAATATATAAAGTTGTGCAATTCCTGCATACTTGCCATACTTATTCACATAAATCTCCTGTACTCTGTCATACATTGCACTTGACATTCGAATTTCACTGATTCCAAAGTGCTTCCTTGCATAGTTGAGAATGTGTGTATCTATCGGTACAACACTATGCTTTCCAAGGCCTATTAACAGAATACAGTCTGCAACCTTCTTTCCTATGCCTCGTATTCCAAGTAACGCTTTCCTGCAGTCATTGCCATTTACAATGCTTTCGCTGCTTATTTTCAGATACACTGCTGCATCACACACATATCTTGCTCGGTATCCAAATGAATTTGCCTTCAGCTCATCCTCAATGTTTACCAGTTTGTCAACAGATGGAAAGTAGTGAAACCTAGATCCCTTGTACTCCATAATAAATTCTCCCTTCGAGTATAGAAACCACACCATCTTGGTTATTCGTGGAATATTGTTGTTTGATGAGCAAATAAACGAAAATATTGTTGGAATCAGCTCGTTCCTAAGCATCCTTAATCCAGAAAGGCATTTGTCATCGAATTTCCACTTTTCAGCCAGTTCATGCATATGCACATCAAGAGTGAAAAAATGGCATACTGCATCATGTATGTTCATGACTGGCTTGCGCTCATGAAGTACTTTATACAGCACATTCTGTCCCTTCTGCATAAAACTTACAAGATACTCTCCAACAACACCTGTGTATTCACATTCTCCTGTTCTTACGAATGAAAACACCTGTCCACTAAACAACGTTTTCTCCAGATCTATCTCTTCACATGTATCAATAATAGTCCATCCATTGTACTTTGCTTCATTCTCCATACCCACATATTTTGAGATTTACTTATATAATATAAAGCATGATAGATAATACAAGCGCATAATACTTGAATATTCACACATAACACATTATGAATAATACAACATAAAGCAGTTGATAAATAATAATACAGTATAAAGCAGATTCAAGCATAAAGTACTGTAGATCACTTGATATATTCATATAACAATCATACATATAATTATTTAATATACTCAACTGCTAACATATCACTGCTCCTCAAAGCATCTGCTGTATCTTTTCAACAGCCTGGCTTATGGTATCATCGCTCTTTGACTCCAGCGATGGTATTAACGCCTTTGCCTCCTCAACTGATTGTGGAAACAGAGATCCCAGTAATGCAATCTCCATCTCATCAAAGCGTAGTCCAGCAAGGTTTGTGCGCAGATCCTCCGCCATCGATTTGTCTTTGATTCTACAAAAACACTCGAGATATCCAAGCGTAGACCTGAATGTCTTGGATGCATTTGATCTGTAATCTGCACGAAATCGCTCTTTGTGGCTTTCCAACAAATACTTTGCCTCTGCAAGCATTACTGGGTGAGACTCATGCATATCTTCGTTATGCTGGTTTATGTCCATTGATGGGCTTCAAACTCACCTGCTTCATATATGGCATTATCACAGCCCAGCATATGCTAGAGTATGAAGAAGACATCCACAAGCAAATAGAAGGACAAAGCTTCTTGCTTGTCATGGGAGGTGGACTAAACATTCAAAGTGCTATCAACAGGTGTATCGATCCATACCTGAATGCAAATAGCTTTGTGCTGCTGATTAACTTTGGAGATGAGGACAAAGAATTCGTTCTTGGAGTTGAATCTCCACATATGCATAATGTAGGAATGCATCCTAGGAAGAGTCGAACACAGATGTATCAGACAGGTGGTGTGTATGTTGCTGGGAGTCGTGTGTTTATTTCTGATATGCTCGATGGAACAATTGATGCTAAGAAAGTTAATTGCTTGATCATATGCAATGCAGAGACAATGACAGAAGCATCTCCAGAGTCTTTTATTATACATATTTTTCGATCCAAAAATGCAGATGGACACATCAAAGCATTTTCAGAATCACCTGTTCACCTTGCACTTGGATTTTCTCCTCTAGCCAAGAAACTGAGGTGTCTCAAAGTGAGTAAGGTGTTGTTCTTTCCTAGATTCCATTCAAAGGTTGAGAAGTCTTTGAATACAGATCTGGATATTGAAGAGATCAAATTTAAGATGCCAAAGAAAGTCGGAGAAATTCAGGTAGTCTTGATGGAAATCATAGACAGTCTTTTAAAGCTAGTACTGAAAGGAAACGACAGAGATCAGATCAATTCAGGAATGATCATATCCGGAAATATCTACAGGATATTCAAGCATTTGAAAATATTGCCAGTCAATAATACATGGAATAATGGTTCAGGAAGTGTGATTGATGATCTATGTGAGATGAAGACACTTGTGTTTTTTCTGTTTTCTTGTGATCCTGGCTCATTGTACAAGTATGTGGGCAACATGGTAAAAAGGCAGATTGAGCTGGGCAAGAACAGCACCTGGTTAAATTTAGATGCTTCCCATGTACTGGTTGATAAGGCAAGAGAACTATTTCATGATGCAATTCAAAAATCTGATTATTCAATTACATGTGGTGAAAGTATCTTGAATCAAAAGCATAAACGTATTGATATTCAAAATGAGATTGAGATTCTACAAACGCTTCCTGAAGATGCTCTCAAGATATTCTACAGACTAAATCCAAAAATGAACAAATTACTTGAAATCATTGAACAGTCGAGCGATGTTAGAATGATCATATTGGTTTCAAACAATCAAGTTAAAGACTCTTTGCTAAGTGTATTTGCATTATATCGTCATGTAAATAATGATGAATGTGCTTCACTAGACACAATTAGAGTCTTAACACACCATGAATTCAAATATGACACTCATGATTATGAATGCGCAGTCTTGTTTGAGTCGAGTCAAGACAGCATAAGAAAAATCGAGCGGTATGGAACAACTCATTCAATAAAAGCATACTTCCTGATGTATAGTAACTCACTAGAGGAGCACAGGTATCTTGAAGAAATAAGGATGGAGAAGCAATGCTTTGAGAAGTTGATTGAGGAAAGATCCCGACTTCCATTATGTCTGGATAATCTTGAAGACCAGATTGATCTTGAAGATGAGTGCATTGATAGGAAATATACAGTAGTGGTTGACTCTAGGGAGCTGAGAGCTGAATTGCCATTTTTTCTATTCAGGACAAAGAACGTGCTGCATGTGTCGACACTTTCAATTGGAGACTATCTGTTGAGTCCATCGATATGCATTGAAAGAAAGTCAATTGCAGATTTTCAGTCGTCATTGAGTAGTGGAAGACTGTATGCACAGGCAAGTATGATGTGTTACAGATATGCATTTCCTATATTACTTCTTGAATTTGATGGAAGGCCGTGTCTGTCTGATTACTACAGATACGAACAGGATACATTTAGAAATAGTATTTTATGCAAGTTTGTACTGCTTCTGTTTAATTTTGGGACATTGCGTGTTGTGTGGTCTGATTGCAGGCTTTTTTCTGTGAAGGTTATAAGGGATCTTCAGAGGAAGGAGTGTTTGGATGAAGTGCAGGAAATGGAAGTTGGGATGAATCCTGAGCTTGTGGATGTGCTTCTCAGCATTCCTGGTATTACCCAATTTAATATATGGAAGGTAAGGAAGGGATTCCGAAGCCTGAGAGATCTTGCATTTTCAACAATGGAGCGCCTTAAAAGTGTGCTTGGAGAGAAGATCTCAGTGATGGTGCACAAGTTTTTCAGACAAGCGGTTGTTGTGAGCAAAATAAGCTTGAAAGAAGTTGATCAATGTCAATATGCAACAGATTATGAGTCTGAACAGAAACGCAGGCTTATATAAAGCAATATAGAGATTATTTGAATAATGACAAGATGAATAATGTAAAGTTCAGCATTTATAGATTAAAAGAGTATGAATATATGCTTAATTGTTTACTATGGTTCAAAAACAGCATGAAATCCGTTTCTATTTGCATATTTATGCACAAGAAGTTTTGTGTAGCAAGTCCCTTATATGGTAAAAATAGCTGTGATGAGCGGTAAGGGAGGAGTGGGAAAGAGCTCGGTGTCCATAATGCTGAGTGTTGCACTTTCTGAGATGGGAAAGACTTTATTGCTGGATTTTGATCTGTGTGGACCTAGTGTAGTGTGTGGACTAGGCGTTAGAGGAATTGTTCGAAAAGCAAGCAAGGGATTTGTTCCAGTTCAAGTTACAGACAATTTGTATGTTCTATCCATGGGATTGATGATGAATGACACTGACACAGTTATATGGCGAGGACCTAAAAAGATGCATATGTTGTCAATGCTGTATGATTCCATAGATGAATTTGAGAATGTTGTGATTGACATGCCTCCAGGATTATCTGAAGAGCATGGGTTTTTGAGATCGAAGGACATTTGGGCATTGATTGTTACAACACCACAAGAGGTTTCACTACATGATTGCTCACGTGCAATTGACTTCTGCATGCAGAACGACATCTGTATTCTTGGCCTGGTCGAGAACATGAGTGGATATCGTTGTGAGTGTTGTGGCGCAATCACAAACATTTTTGGATCGAAAGGAGGACAAAGACTGGCCGAAAGCATTGGAATCCCATTTTTATGCACACTAGAAATAGATCCTATATTGTGTAAAGCATTGGATGATGGAGTATTTGCTAACACAAACAGATCATTGGGATCATATGTGAAGTTTAGAGACACAATAACAAAAGTAATAGATCATGTAATTGATAAGATGATTTAATAAAGCATTAGCAGCAGATGTATTTTATGTATTCATCTCGTAATCTGAATCCTCTCTTTGGCTTCTTTTTATCCTCTTTTGGAACCTTTTCTGCAATCATGCTGAATATCTCTGCCACATTCTTGCCTGTCTTTGCACTTGTTTCAAAGAGCATTAGCGACTGACTATCTGCATACTCCTTTGCTTCCTGATACTGCACTTTTCTGTCATCCTCAAGATCAGATTTGTTGCCAATCAAAACCTTAATGAATTCCTTTGGCTTCTCAAAGCCAAGCTCGTCAACCCACTTCTTTGCAGTCTCAAAGCTTTCAATCGACGTAACATCATACACTATCAAGGCTACCTGTGCACCACGATAATACATCGGAATCAAGCTATTGTATCTTTCTTGTCCTGCCGTGTCCCAGATCTCAAACTTAACACTCCCCTCGGATGTGAACATCGTTTTTGTCAGGAAAGACGCACCTATTGTGCTCTCCTCATTTGCATTGAATTCATCCTTCACGTACTTCAGCACTAGACTGCTTTTGCCAACAGAGTAATATCCAAGAACAACCATCTTGAATGTATGTGCATTCAGGTCCTTTCGAAGACTCGTCATGCCTTTGTTTATTCCGTTGCTTTTATCTCCACTGTTTCACATCAATAAACAAGTTCCATCATTCAGCCATTCTCATCACAATCTTCATATTTTGCAAAAGATCTACAAATCTTTAATTACTGATTGCTTCCAAATATTCTTTGTTTGTTTACAAATCAACAAGTTCGCGATATGGCAACAGCAGAAGCTCCCGATGTCTACGAAAAGTCCAAAGGCATCTCCTCAATAATCAGAATCATCGGATGCCCAGAAGACTTCCAGTCTGCCCAGCCTGGCGAGCTTGACGTCTTGGATGCAAATACCATTGAGACATTCACACTCGAAGAGTTCAAGGCACTTGTACTAGACTGCAGGACCAAGAACAAAGACTTAATAATCGCAAGAGTAACCACTCCAGATCCAGAGGACCAAAACATCCTCTACAACTTCTATTATGCTGCATCAGAGCTAAATAGGATACTATTCAGGTTCGAGTCAGACAGAAGATTGCTGCACAGAATGAAAGTCAGAAACCCTCTTAACAACATGTACATCCTTGGCCAGGTTTACTATTACAAGGTTATTCCATTGGATGTTGATAGCGCACTAGTCGACTACTTCTTTTCTGATATCAAGCCATATACAGGAAAATTAGCCACAAACTCATCATCTCAGGTATTCAAATCAAGTTCTTCAGACATCATATTCGACAATGGTAAGCTCAACACTCCACCAAATCTATCAGAAACAAGAGAAACACCACACAAGCCATACTCATCCAAAAACTCCCCAAAGGAGGTAATAGAAAAACTACAGAAAGGTCAGATCTCCATCCCAAAGTCAACCCCTGCCGATAGAAGTGTGTCATACAACGCCAGGTACTTTGCATCTGATGATGACTTCCTCATGCAGCCAGAGGTAAGAGAATATTTCCGTAAAAACACGTTAGATGCAGACGATGACTTCCTCTTTGAAATCGATAGAACACAGAACGATTTCTTTGCACTCCTTGAAACTGCATCAGAGGATGAGAACGAAGAGGCCCTTGGCTGGAAGCGAGTTCTTACTGCCCATGTAAGCATGCTAGTCACGCTACTTACAGTATGCCTTGTTCTTGGTGTTGGTCCTCAAATGGTTCTTATTGCACTTCCATTAACCGCTTTACTGATATTCTCCTTCATCGGCTCGATTTTTTATATCTTATTCTGCCGAAGAAATACATTCGATACCTTGGCTGCCAATAACGTTGAGGAGCTGTAAATAAATATGTCTAGATCTAGTATCTTTTCCATCTCTTACATCAGTTACAAAGACTCATATAAAGTCACCACATATCAGGTATATTCTCAATCGTTTATCAACGTATTTGTAAACCAAGCTTCTCAATCAATCTCAGAATATATATATCGCTTCTCAAGTATCCTAGCATCATTGATATATTCCTTCCAATTGTAAGTTCCTTATTGAAATACATGCAAATCGTACTTAAAACTTCTTCGTTCAATTTCATTGTGTTCAACATGATTGCAAAATCCCATGTATTTCCATTAACACTAATATTGAACTGGCCACATGGCGTAACAATCACTACTTTTCTACTTTCATCCTGTACTTCATACTCAATTCTTGCAAGACTTGCTATGTGTTGTATTCTCTCATCGTAATACAGTTGATCAAGCTTTTGCAACAGCTGTGCATTCATTCCTATTGATATTCCACTGAACTCATTAAAATCTCCGTTAAGTCCTTCTACACACACTTTGTATGCACTCCTGCTCACCATTTTCAATCTTAGTGTCCCTTGAGATGCGTACCTGAATTTAAATACCAATCCAGATGATGTGCAAACACATGGAATAAAACCTTTCAAAAAGAATTCATAGAAACAAATTAGTATATCAACTGCATTTGTCTTTGGAATACATTCAAAAACATCATTCATTCCCAGTGTATTTACCTCAAGATTCATTTTGCCTTCAAAATCATTAAATGAAAGATTCATATCCATTCCAGTAAGCCGTATATCAAGTCCTCTTTCCACTTCCATTGAGACTATCCCAATGCTGTTCATAGATCCAAGCTCTGCTCTACCTTCTTTATTCTCAAAATCCATCTTGATATCAATCATACAAATCGCAAATCGCATATACTCTTCAAATGCATCAATTCTCACCATTCTTTCTAATGGAGCATTCAATAATGCTGGAAAGCCTGCACTAGCTTCAAAATCTACACATACAACAAGATTCTGCTCATTCAGACTTACCACAACACATAGCCTGCCTCCATGCATTTCATGATTCACAATAATTCTATCCATAACCACAACCACTTGATTTGCAATACAACATGCATTATGCACAAAAAATAAAATTTCCATGCTTTGAATAAAGTACTCATAAACACTTTCGATTGGAATAGCTTGCGATGTTAACATACCATTTGCTATATCTAATACATCATTATTTTCATTACAATTCAAATTTGCAACCCCTATCACTCTTCCATTCGCATCTATCCTTAACAAAACTTCTACATAATCAAAAAAATCCATAAGCTCATGACTTCCTGCATACACCTTTAGATTCATGCACGTGTTTGTAAGTCCTACAAGGCACACACACAGAAAGACTCGGCTTTTGGTAATAAACACATTCTTTTTTCCAAATAATTCGCTTCTGTAGTTCCTGAACACTTCACACCTTTGCCCAATGCCTTCATGCACTCCACGAAAAGTATTTTCAAAAAACTCATAAAAAACACTGTTTTCCCTATCCTTGTCCAAAAACATCTCCAGATCTAAGGCGCTTCTAAATGACCTACCACTTGCTACAAATCCATTAATAAATGAAAACCGAGCATCTGTTCCATCTTTACACAGATAATTCGAAATCCAGCACTCAAATTCATCAATTGCATTCCTTTGTATTCCATTCACACATCCTTGCATATCATTCTCTCCAATACGAGCCTTCTCATTACCAACATATATCCATCCAAGAATCGTATGCTCCTCAATCTTCACTGACATCTTAAATTTACCAACCACAACCTCAAATCTTCTATAGTGTCCATTAACCTCCATATCAATGCGCTCAGAAGCTGCTTTTACTACAAGGAACATTTGTCTCATCCTGAAGTGCGACTCATAAACCCTGGAGAATCTTGATATTGCACTTACACTACTAGGCATACAAAAAAGCAGGTGCCTACTGAATGCATCATCTTCTCCCTGGACATCAATCAGTTTCCACTGCGGCTTCGAAATATCCCCACACAGCGCAAGAGTAAATAAAAAATGCTCATCTTTCAAATACACCATTCCATTCTCAACCTTCACATTTCTGTAGATAGACAGATCTTCTCTACCGAGATATATTTTGCTTGCCCTGTGCATTTGCTCAAATTCTATCCCATCCTCTACTTCCATACTGTTACATTTGTCTTCATCACTAACACTGCTATTACTTGGCTCATAAAGCTTTGGTAACAGATAGTCAGGATCAAGGTTAGCCTGCAAGCACGTAAAAACATCCCCCTTCGGCGCAATCATCGGCTTCAAAGACTCAAAAACATATGCTAAATCATCTGCAATCCGCACATATGCATGATCTGCATGTGATATCATTTTCATCCTGTATTCGTTCGAGCGGCTGTTTCGCAGGTACTCTGCTCCACTCAAAAGAATAAACAAGCACTCAAAGTCTGCAGCCTTCTGTCTGAAAAATACACTCAGCTCCTTCCTGCATATCATCTCAGACACCGAATGATACTTGTTGAGCGCATCCCGCATCTCTTTCATTGCTTGATTCACAAACATGCACACAAACTCATTGAGATCAACATTCGCATCGCTCACACGTCCTTGTGCATCATCAATAATTCCTCCAGTGCTGTTTATGTATTCTTCAAACTTAATTTTCCTCAGTGGCAGTCTAATAGGCTCAATCATCAGGATTCAATACCTGGAACAATTTGTATTAAAAAGCATTAACACCAACATTTCTTTATTTCTTATAGTACTCCTTGTTCTGCACAAACGGATTATAGTTATACTTCTTCATGTGCGATATCAACCGTCTTCCTGTGTAAACCACCATGAATATAAAGTATCCAACAAGAATCGGCGTATACACCGGAATGTCTAGAATCGAAAAAAACGTCCCAAACAGCGCAGTTCCAAGAGTCTTTGTGGCAAACATCCAGAACTCAAGCTCCGGGAGATTCCTCACAAACGGCTTAAACTCATTATCTATCTTTTCTGGGACATAGTCATCATCAACATTCTCAAACGGGTCTGGAATCATCTCTCCCTTCGGCGTCAGGAAAAGAATTACTGCATGCAGAAGATAGATCCCCATGCAATACGTCACCAGGTAAAATGCATTTGTCATCCAGATGCGGATGCAGTATAGTACAAAAATAACCCACGTGATGGCCCATCGTATGTCTGGTCTCGATGCAAGCCTGTCTAAGTACACTTGCTTCAATGTTTTCAAGTCCATTTGAGTGGGGGCATGTAAATCATCAAAAAATGCACGCATTACATTCGTGTTCTTGATTAGCTCATGCTTTAGTATCATACAAATCTCTTGTTGCTGGTCATATATCAATTGCGAATGCCTTGCTAGAATACTTGTCGATCTGACCGTTGTCATGAGTATATGAAAACGTCACAAACAATCGGTTTGTTTTAGTGCATATGCTACTGACGCCAACTGCCTGTGTGTGCATCACTTTGCATGTTTTCTTTGAGCCAAGCCTCCATCTCAACAGTTTTCCATCAGATCCACCAGAATACAGATGCTTGTGTATAACCAGAGCATTGACCGGATAGAATGTCTTTACTTCTCCTGAAATGTCGTAGTGTGCGTTGAATACGTACGAATTGTCTCCATTTGCAAAATCCTCATAATATATTCTTCCACTTGTGGTTCCAGCAAAAAATCCACTGGCATGAATCGCAAGTGAGCGCACAGGCATATCAAATAGCCGCCTGAAAAACACAGAGCAATTGCTAATATTGTATCCCACAACTGAGTTATGTTGTCCACAGATTAATATATCTCCAATAATGGCTGAACAGTGTATCTTTCCATCAGTATCAAGTGTATTTCTTATCCCGCTTGATTCAATAAATACAATTTTCTTATTCCATCCACCAACGACTATTGTACTGCCACATTGATGAAGAAACTGTATTCCACCAACACCGCTTTGTATTTCCTTTGTTTTGTTCAGAAAGCCATCGTACATACAGACCTTTCCTTCGATGTCTCCAGTGATAACACGTATAGAATCATCCCCTTCTTCAGTGCCTGAAGACAAGATGACTCTTGTAACAGGAGAATCACTACAAACTTGCTTAATCAACTCAAGTGCATCACTGGAGTACAGACACAGCTTACAGTCCCAAGAAGCCAATACAAATCTGTTTTCACATACCGCACTCATAATTGTATCTTGTGGAACAGAGTTAATCTCGTGCACTTTCATCACAGGGATGCCTGCATCTGCGCATAAAGTGTATCACATTTATATATCAAAAGTTTCCATGTGCATAAAATACATCACATTTGCAAGAGCCATCGTTTCAAAAACAAACATTGGAAATACCAAAACAACAAGCCCTGAATGGATTGCCTGGACATTGAAGGATTGATTATTGCAGATACCAATGGAGAAATTCTATTCAAAAAAACATTTGTAAAGGATGAAGACCTTTCAAAGAGAATCGTTGAAAAGGTTATATATGCCAAGGAAAATATGTCGATGGCATTTGACAGAATAGTCATGTCTAAGAAGATCGATGAGCTTGTGCTGATCATCTACTGCCCTATAGAATGCAACGAACCATTCGTTTGGCATGCATTCAACGAGTTCATGATTGGATTTATGTCAATCATCAAGAGTTCAATCAAAGACAAGCTTTGGAAGAAGTATGATCAGGTTATATTGCTTGTGGCAGGATTTGTGTATGAAGGCATGATTGTGCAGTCCAAGAGCACCGAGATGATCGACAGGCTTGCAAAAAGAAACTTTGAAGGAGTGGATGGAATGAAGGTTCCGAAGGGACTTGCATCATTCATTCACAAAGCAACAAAGTCATTCACAATGGGAAGTAACAAATAAACAGTAAAAATCTTTATTCTATTGATCAACGCGCATCTATTGAGTTAAAGAATGCTACATGAATATAAACTCAGGTACTTGAATAATTAGAAAGCTCTGCTCTGCTGTACTCCTCTAATAGCTTCTGTATTGTTTCCTTACTCTGGTCAAACATCTCGGTATCAACACCAAACTTCTTGTATATATCAAGAAACGCACGCTGTCTTCGAAGCTTATCAAACTGCCCACAAATCTTATCGATGGCAGATGCAATTCCAGATGAATTTATAAGACCAAGACCTGACACTCTGCTGACGCCCATCCGGTTACTAATATTTCTATTAAGAACGACATTGAAAGAAGGAGGCATCCAAGGCACAAAGTTAACAACCCTCTTGTCAAGAAGCCTCATCACCGTTCTAGACACCTCGCTTGCATCATCAACCCCGTGGAGGATGTTCATCACAGACACGAAAGCTTGTGTTTTTGAAGAGTCATAGCTTGCAAGTCTTGTTTTTGGTAAAAGAAGCCTTCGCATCACATCTGATGGTGTGGCCTTCCTTACGACTCTGGACATCTCTCCACACACAAAAGGTGTATACGAGGGCACAACAAACTTGAATGGATCGATTGGCACAAGAGATGCATTTATCGACTGATGTGTGCAGTACATGTAACTTGGAAACCTGATAGTGCTTGTTGCTGCACACATGACTGTCGAAATAAGCAAGTTGATGTGCTCAAATGTTGGTGTATCAATTCTCAAGGAGTCCAGCGCATATCTGCCAAGAGACGAGTTGTCCATCACAACCACACTGTCGCAGCATTCAAAAAGCCTCTGAAGTGTCAGTATCGAATTATATGGTTGTACAACCACATCGCTGGACTCATCGTTGTTTGGAAAGATTGAATATGTTTGTAGAATCTTCTTTGGAAATTCATCTCTGATCCGTTCAAGAAGCAAAGATCCAAATCCAGAGCCTGTTCCACCAGTAATTGAGTGAAGTAAGAAGAATGTCTCAAGCGAATCGCAACATTCAGCTTCTCTTTGCAAAATGTCTATTAAATCATCGCCCATTCCTTTTCCTGCACAGTATCCATGCCCCCAGTTGTTCCCAGCTCCTCCTCCTTCGTTCGAAAGAAAAATGTTTTCTTGGTTGAAAAACGATGGAACCTGAGCAAGCACTCGTGGTTCAAGATCAACAAGGACTGAGCGTGGTACAAACACATTGTCATCTGCTTCGTAGAAAAACACGTCCTTCCTATCACCAAGGTCTCTAAAATCCTGTAGAATTCCACACGGTGATATTCCATGCTCATTACAAAGCATCTTCCAGAACTCAGCTCCTATTTGATTTCCACATTGTCCAACCTGTAATGTGATCACCTCGCGCATAAGGGGTGCTTGTGTGAATGTTCATATCGTTCTAACGGTTCACTTTGGGACCTGGACACTTTAAACTGGGGCCCTGATAGCGAAATGGCTATCGCGTCTGCCTTCTAAGCAGAAGACTGCGGGTTCGAGTCCCGCTCAGGGCGTTTTTTATTACTCCGCATCTCCGAGCCTTTTCATATCCACTACTTTTCAATTTGTATTTCTTAGAATCTTTTCAACACTTACAACAACCACTTTATTTCATTCAACCCATTCTCAATATGTAGATGCCTCCTCTAGTCACTGCTCATTATCCAATCCTGTCACAAACTCAACAACCTTGCTTAAAAACCTCTGCTTGTTTCCAGCCTTTCCATACGCCCTTCGAATTGCATCAAAAACACCTGTGTCCTCAACAACACACTCTGATACTGCACATCCTCTTTTCACATTATCTCTCATAAACTGCCTGTTGATATACTTCCTGAGCGATTCAATAAACATATGATCATCAGGCACAATCTGTTTAACAAATCTTGAGTCCTTAGCAAATTTTGCATAAAAACACACACGTTCAAGAATCACCACACTCATTAGATTCTCTTCCATCACTGCATCTACTACCAGAGGCGGTTCCTTCTCATGTCCAAAGTAGCATGGAATTGCCATTGCTCTGTTCATAAGAGACAAGTTCTTCTTCTTCACTTGCTCAAGAAGATGCTCAATACACTCCTCTCTTAGTTTCTTGTTTCCTACCGCTCCAAAACTCGGTCCTGTTGTTGCTATCGCAAGCACAGATATAATAAGTCCATCAATAAAGCTCGTCATCCCCATAAAATTACTCACAAGCTCAAATACTATCATGTGATTCAATTGACTCACCGTTCTATTCTTCATGTAATACAGAACAATCCATATCCTCAATCTCACCTCACTACTCTCCACAGGCGGGCGGTGTCCCTTCAGAAATACCATCACCTTTCCTTCAAGCCCTTGGTTAGCATACTTGCTCCGAACCACACCATATATCACCATCCGAGACCAATCGTCATTCAGCTCATGCAAGTAGTCCACACTCTTCAGAGCATGCGCTAAGTGCCCATATAGTCTGTGAAATATAATCGGTTGGTCATTGCATCGCTTGATCAGCTCAATTATCCGCTTTATCTTCATCACAGGGCATTTTACTGTAAATATTCATACATAAACTATAAAACTTTATCAATACTCTTCATCAACTCTCCTGCATCAACATTCAACATAAGAAGATGGTTCAGATCGGTGTCTATCTCTCTCAGATTCTTTATTATTACATCAAGTCGCTCAATCACAATCTTTTCCTCATCTGCCTTATATTCCATTAAAGGGCTCCGTTTTCAATTTACTCTAATTCCTATTCACTTCACCATCATACATTATGCTCCACACATGCATGTTCTTCCATTCTCTTCTCCACTGCTTACTCCCACCAATCAATCGGGCCAAGGCCCATCTCCTTGAAATCACACATCACACATCCATCAGTACAGTCCCACAGCACTCTCAAACGTACCTTTGACTTCCTACGCAAGTAAAACCGATTGCCTTTATAAATCCACACCCATGCTGCCTTCTTCTCTCCTCCATCGCTCACATACACCATTTCAGAACCCTCAGCTAGATTATCCTTCTTCACCTGTATCTCATCAAAAAATGATATTCCTACTCGGATCCCTTCACTATTCTGCTCCAGAATCTCGCCATACATTACTTCATCCCTAAAGAACTTGAATAAAAGCATCTCAAACTTTGCATGTGCTGCCAGAAACTCATCATAAACCTGATACTCCTCAACTCTTGCACATTCAGTAATCACCACACATATACCAAACCCTTCAATAATCTTACCAACATACTTCCTCTTCAACACTTCAAAAACCTCCTTCTCTTTCATTTCGCTACTCAACGGAATCTTTACATCCTCTTCAAACCACATTGTGTAGAACATGTACGCGGGGATGAACCCAAAACTAAATATAACCTATCCCTCAATGGGATCGCCATGGAGCAAAAAGAGACTCGAGACATTCGTTGTTCTTAGCATATTTATGGCAATTGTAGTTACATCACTTAGGTCGTTCATCATCTCCAATTACAAAACAGGTGCTCTGCTGATTTTTGTGTCTAGCCTTGCTAAAATGCTTGTTTCGTATTCAAACATCCAAGCACTCGACTTCAAAATAAGGCACGTGTTCTTGGTTGCCAGCTTGAGTTTCATAGGAACATGTCTGGGCACATTTTCGTATTATCACAAGGCATCATGCACATCATATGCAACTTCATCAAGCATCCAGTACATCTTCATTGCACTTGTGTCTTTTGCTTGGAGTGGGACTCGCTATTCATTTGCACAGTACTTTGGTCTATTAATTATCATGATTGGGGTTTTCATAGAGGTTTCCTCGGTTGATGCAATCTATGATATCCCCATGCATACACTGACCGCAATGGTTTCTGGAGTGTTCAATGCAGCAAGCTTTGTTGCTTTTGATCTGAAAGTAAAGCCTGCTTTAGAAAACATCAAAAGCTTCTGGAGCTACATGATGGCATATACATTCTACCTGGCAACATTTTCATCGCTCCATCTGATAGAGGAGATATTCAGCAATGCACACAGCTATGTAGAGGCACTTAAATCTCCAATGGCATATCTTGCAGTGCTTAGTGAAATAATAATGGCATATGTCATGTCAAGTGTCTCATTGTACCTTGATTCTGTAGAACGATCAACTCTTGTGAATGTATGCACTGGTGCTTCAGCAATTGCGTCTGATATTCTTCTTTCATATGAGATAGATGCACAGAAGTTCCTGGGAGTTTCACTTGCTATGATTGGAGCACAGATGTTCAACTTCTTCTGGAGGGAGGAGAACACTGTGTCTGTATGAGCATAAACAATATAGAAAATAAATAATGTATTTATCCTCATGGATTCTGATCAGCTGAAGGCGTATTACAGAAAGCTGTTGCCGTTGGATGTGATTTTCAAGTGCCTGGGAATAAATGAGTGCCGAGAAGTCTCGTTTGGAACACTCTCTGGATCTTATATACGGTTCCTCAGTTTTGGATCTGTAGATGAGTTTAGGAAGAAGCTGATGAGTATTGTTCCTGAACGAATAGACATTGGGGCGGTGTACAAGGGTCGTCCTGCTAAGCATAACTGCCCAAGAGTTGCTAGTAAGGAGCTTGTATTTGATATTGATTTGACGGATTATCCCAGGAGTTGTTGTAATGAAAAGGCTGTTTGCGAGCAGTGCTTTGCGCTTGTGAAGGCAGCAATCAAGATACTCGATTATTCTCTGCATCACGAGTTTGGCTTCCACAAGATTGGATTTGTGTTTTCTGGAAGGCGTGGAGTGCATTGCTGGGTGTTTGATGAGGCAGCGCAAATGCTGAGTGATGCAGAACGAGGTGAAATCGTGAAGTACTATGACAGTGTTATTAGTAACAAAGAATATCCTGAGCAATATGTAAAAATATTACGTGAGTGTATTATGCATACCGAGAGCAAAGAACTTGACGAGGCATGTATGGATGATGCAGAGATGTTTGAGAAGATGTATCTGAGGATAGATCGAGATGTGACGCAGCGGAGAAGACATTTGATCAAGATGCCGTTTTCTGTGCATCCGAGTACTCTTGTAATATCGGTACCGATAGATGCTCGGAATGTTGATGCAATCAAGCTGGATGAATTTCCCAAATTGAAGGATGTGTTAGAGTCACCTGAGGTGCTTGATCCTTATATTGCGATTGCACAATCGTGGATTGAGAGAAATGATATATGAATAGATGTATGCGTAAGTGGATTGATATAATACGTTTTGATGCGGAAATAGATTGATTACAAGGCTTTTAAGTGGAAATAGATTGATTACAATATGTTTGAGTGGAAATGATACAGGCAACTTTTGATGTGCGCATGAAGTTGGTCAATAATTGTTAAACATAAAGTAAATCTGGACAATAATTGTTAACCATGTATGAAGACGGGTTATATGGCAAATATATATGAAGGTGGATGATATTTATTAAGCATAAAGTAAATCCGAGCATTACCTGTTAAGCATAAGTAAATTTGTCGAATAATTGTTAAACATATGTGGTGAATGAAATGCAAGGATGAGATGTGGGAAGAATTGATCCCTGGGATGGACGCAAAAGTATACAAGATTGTTAAGGAGGAAGGAAATGTTGAAGAGCGGATGCGTAAGATACTGAGTTTGAAAGACAGCCTGGGATGCAGAGAAGCAGTAGCGTATCTATTGAAAGAAAGCATGAGCTTGATCACGATAAGCCCAGAGATTCATTTAAATGTGTTGAGTAGAATTCCAACTGATGTTGTTGGTAATTTTATGCCTGGACTACTGTCATTTTACTTCACTGTGTTGAAAGATGTGAAGACACGTGCAGAAGTAAGGAGATATATGATACAATCAATGGAGCATGTGATGGAAAGTGTGGATGTGTTTGATGCAGAATCTGAGAGGAGAATCTATGAATTTTTGTATTTCAATAGGAATCAAGAATATAAGAATGCATACTATGTGTGCTACAAAAAGCTGAAGAATGAAGGAAGAGCGTTTTTTGCATCTGAGCTTCTGCTTTTGGGGCATCAGCTTGAGGAAGATGACTATGATATAATAAACAGTAAAGCTGTTGAGGTGTTCAGTCCGAGGCTTGTTAGCCGGCTTCTGGAAATAGGCAGATATGTACATTCTGATGAGGTGTTTGATATGCTTGTGAAGATGTATGAAAGAGGCGAAGAAGTGCACAGAATTATTTATGAGATCCAAAGAATGTATGGAATACGCAGGGTTTTAGAATTGTGTGTAGTGAATGAGGAGAATACACTGGCTGTTCTGCACACAAACAGTATTGAGAAGATTGAAAGATATCTAGCTGAGACTGACTGGATTCCAATGCATGTTGAGGTGGTTGGGAAGTATCTGGAGATATGCGAGAGTACAGAGGATGTGGTTGACAGCATGCTTTTCAGAAGGATGGGAGTACAAAGGATGGTCTCTGAGCATTATGACGAGCTTATTGAATATGGAACCAGGATATTGGCAACAAATGCCCAGGTTCTAATCAACCTAATTGGAATAGAATTACGGCCAAGAATAAGTGACGCTGTTATTGAAGTAGTAGAACTTTTAAGTGAGACAGGCAGTTTATGTATACTGAGTCAACAGCTATATTTTGTGAAAGAGGTTGTTGAGAAGCGTTGCATGCGCAGATCGACTCTCCGGAGGATATTTGACGGATTGGTGTATCTTGACAATGCAGACTACAGAGTCAGATGCATGAAGTATGAAATCATTGCAGAGATACTTGATCAATATGCACTAATGGATATGGCCATTGAGAGAAGATGCAGTGCACGTGATGGATTTGCTACAGAAGTAAATGAAGCAGATAATACAATGCATAAAACCTGTGATGTGAGTGCTCATTTAAACATATATGATGTGCTTGCTGATTCTAAATGTGTTGACGATGATAATGTGAATGTACTTGTTGCTATATTATGGAATGAGATTACAACAATACCTGTTGAGGGTGAGATCAAAGCCATTTGCATTCTTGTAGGAAAGATAATCGATGTAAGCGGGAAGTTCATTGAGTCAAGGATTGTGAAGTCTGGATTTATTCAGTGCATTATGGATCAGCAAAAGGTTTGTGGATTTAACGAAACCAAAAGGAATGCAGTGGAAGCGCTTATTAGATTACTTGAGATAATGATGAGCTATGAACTTACAAAGCCAATGTTCTACAAAGTATTTGTGTTTCTACTGGAATATTTCCATGTACTTGATGTCACACATCTGCTCGAAGCGATGATTAGGAACGACAAGTATTATTGTCTTCTCATATACCATCAGCTTTATGTTAATGCATGTAAGGTACCTTCGAAACAGCTTAAGGTTTTCCTCATAAAAAATCTAAGAAAAAAGTAAATTATGAATATTAATACAATTCTTGTATTAGATACTTTATTTGATACCCAGATCGATTTTTGCACTTTCCAAGTCTTCCTTTGAAATAGGCTCGCCATCATCTACTTCCATTAGTCTCGTCACTGAATCGCCAAGATTTAATCTATTGCCCAGTCTCTTCGCAATAATTGAGCAGCAGAATATGATCTTCTTTGTTAAGCATGATTCCCAGCATGCCAACACATCAATACTATCAAGCACTCCAAGCAGCAACTTCTTGTATCTTTCATCTCCATTCTCAGCTGCAAGCCGAATGCAAATCTTGTAGAAAAGTTGTTGCGACCCATTCACATATTTACTATTTCCTATCCAGTACAGAGATTGGCTTATAAACACTTTGTAAGAGCATTCATTAATTGATTCAATAATATCGCAAAATACCTCAATCAAAATACTACTGTCTTTGCAAAACATCTCAAAAAACATTACACTGCAATACTGCTTCAGATGATCATCGTCTGTGCAGTAGTATTTTGCAAGTGCAAACTTCACAAACATTTCCTTAAGCTCATTGTCAGACACACATCCTGACAGAATAAGCTTGGAAACTGGAATAATCATCTGTTCATCATCAAACCTTTCCAATATATCTCTGGCATACTCTTCCACAGGTATCAAAATCGTCTGATTTCTTGTGTAAATCGCAAGATCCACACACATGCACCACACTCGGTGACTGTCACTCATTGCATCAATAAGGCCCTGAACAATCACTGCATTATCTCTCTCCAATACATAGAAAAATCCTATCTCAAGCACCTCCACAACCATTCCTCCATTCTCAATATTTGGCACCACTATTTCATCCACAATTGCACTGTGAAGGCTGCTGAACGGGCGGATGTGTCTCATTACCTGCTTGCACACCATCAGGCATATTCCAGGCGACACGTGCATACTCTTCTTAACCACGCTTCCTATAAAACTATTCAGATCTGTATCACATACCACACTCGTTATCTGCATCGCCTCATCAACAACCTCTTCCACAATCTCCTCCATACAACTCTTTGCAAGTAACTTGTAGATTATTCCTTGTATGCATCTCCTTGATGTGTCACTGAAAAGATCATACATCTTGGCAATTCTAAATAAATTCCTCATTCTATTCACCATCTCCCTTCTGCTTTCATCCATTGTGCATTCCATCACAGACATACATGATTCATACATCACAGACACAAATTCGTCTATTTCTGGCAAGCACAGTGCGTCTCTTCCATCCTTCTCTTCAATATACTGCAGCTCTGTTAAGTACAAAAATGTGTTTTTTTCCGTAGGCCGACTTATTACATATTCAAAGCTTTTAGAGCAACCTACCCTGTCAAAAACACTTCTCAGTAGCGTTTCCAGATGTCCTAATGCACTTGTGTCATAAAACTCATCTACAAGCACTTCCAGCTGCTCAGGAAGACAATGCACAGACAAAAGCACATCAACAAGCTTTCCTTTTGCATCAAAGTCTCTCTCAACAACAGCTCTCTCCATTAAAAACACTCGTTTATCAGCTGATAGCTCTTTCATATCAATCTTAGGCAAACAAATGCCGTAGAACATCTTCCTGATAGATTCGTCCATGTCCATGCATCTTTCAATAACACAATTATACGTACTTTGCTCAACAGATATCACACTCAGCATAAACATCCTTACATCGTTGTTTGGATCGTACCTTAGAATGTCCTTGAATAAATTCACTACCTTAACATTTCTGTTAAGCTCAGATCCTTGAAATCCTGATAGAACCCTGATTGTTTCTTTTCGCACGCCCTTATCCTTATCAAACAATCTCTCACAAAGCTTCTGGATTACTACACTATCAATAGTGCTTGGTTGCAACACATCAAGAAGAAGGCCGATCACAGACAGCGAGTTCCTTCTAACTTTATGCATACGAGAATCAACTGCCTGTATAAGATATGAAAATATTTCTATAATAAATTGCTGTCTGCTTGGATCCTCAGAAACATCTTCAAATGTTCTTCTCAAGAAGTTAAGTATTCTCAATGGAATTGATGGCTTCTTGCACACAAGAATCGTGTCCAGTATTCTACAGAATTCATTAAGAAGCTCCTGTGTGTTCAATATCTCAATAACCTCGTTCAACGACTCTGAATATCTTTTTGAATCACATCCTTGGATTTCATTGAAAATCAGCTGCATCCTATACAGATCAGAATACAGATTTGTTTGCTCCATTAAAGATCAGGGCACACTGCCTTAATTAATTTGTTTGCAATTATTCAATAACTTTATAAGACATTGCAATTTGCATATGCAAGGTATCACAGATTCCAGCCACAGCAGTTTCCGCTCATTTCTAATACATAGAGTCATTCAATAAAAATCAAGATCGTTTAATCAGTAGGATCGTAGTCTGTAGAAACAAGCAGCTTCTTCGTGTTAAGCAATTTTGAAAACACTGGGAACTCAACCTCCTCATTACTGAAGTCAATTGTCTTTCCTCGAAGTATGTTGTCTTTAGAAAGCATCTCAACACTGATTATGTCGACGTCAGCCCTCTTCAGATGGTTCCTTCCAGAAAGCTCCCTCAATATATAATCAACTGCTGCACACCTGCTGATTGCCCTGCACTCCTTGTACGAGTTGTGAATTCCCTTCTTACTTCGGTACACAAATCTTACTCCATAATTCTGGACCTCCCTAAACTCTGGCTCAGGAATCGCTGTGCAGTCAATAATAAGCCCCTTCGATGCCTTTATCTTGTACTTCTTCTCAAGAATCTTGAAGAACAGTGCCTTTGCAAACACGTGGTTCTTGGTAAAAATAGTTGCTGCATACACTTGTGGCCTTGGATCAGTTGCAGTAGGCAAAGCACTTCCGTGTATCCTGTACTCCTTCGTGAGAGGAACAGTCATATCAATCTTCGAAAACACGTTTGACTTCCGAGGCTTTGCGTCCATGGGGGCAATTTTTTTTAATGTCAAATCAACGTGCCAGGCTATGCAAAGATTGCATGATTTGTTATAGTGCAGTGTGCCATGTTATTTACAACAACTCCTGTAATCAAAGATGTATACTGAGATGCATATATTATGCTATTACAAACCCCATTCATGGATGCACTTCTGAATAGAAAGCATCAATTACAAAACAAGTTGGACATGCTTCATGCAAAAAAACAATCAAAAATAGACCAGGATGCACAAGTTGCACGGAATATCAGTCAACATAAGGAAACTCTTGTACAATTAAACATAGATCTCATAGGCATACGTACAGTTCTTATTGAAAAGCGTAGATTGATTGAAAAACTACAAAGTGAGATCGAAATATATAAGAAAGAAGTAATAAAGAATGCAGAACAGAAGCTTAAGACACAGTATATTGGAATTGTAGATGAAATGAACAAAATCCGTCCCTCAATGACATTCTCCACATTTGGAGAGTTTGCCAAACTCAAGATCCTTATTGACAATAATGTTTTTAATAGACTCGAGAAGAGATTGAATGCAAAGTACATCCAAGAGAAAGAAAAGCTCAAGGTATATATCCTAAATCAGATAGACAAGAGGATAGATGGAGAGAGGGTGCTACATGAACTTGTTTTTTATATGAGATTTCTGCGCAAGTATGATGAATACTTTGAGGAGGATGTCATAGGAGATTACATGTGCAGTCGTCTTTTGTCTGGATTTGAGTACCATTTTATGAGTGATAGGGAATCAAACAGATTGGACAGGCCAGAGTGGTTTTTTGATTTTATTCAGCAGAGAGCCAAAGAGGCGAAGGAATTATTTGAGATGTATGAGAATATGCCTGGAGAGTCAGGTAGCCTTGATGTACACAATGGATTTAAAAGATTTGTGAGCAAGGCGATGGAGCTGACAGAAATGAAGAGCAAAGAGGTTTCTGAATGCAATAGCAAGCAGAAGAGGAACCTGATGCTGCATTTTGGAAGGGAAGCGATTAAGTTTTGTAGTGAAATGCATAAGAAGTATGGGATTGCTGTTGGAACAGTGAGTATTGGAGATGCATTGCACAAGGAGCAGACGATATACTTCAGCAAACGAATTAGTGCGATCCATGAGATGAAATACAGGAAGTGGTTTGAGGGGTATAAGGATGTGAGTAGGGAGTGTCTGATGTACATGCATGGATTCAGGATGTTAGACACTGGGTGTATGATGGATGATGTAATTAGATGGATTGTTGAGTACAACAGGGTGTTTCTAGAAAGTCTAAGATATGTAAACAGGGAGGAGATTGAGGTATTGTGTAGGACATACAGCGAGTTTGAGATGTACAAGGAGTTTCTGATTGAGCAAGAGAGTGAGATTGTTTTTGACAGCAAATTGAACATCAGTGTGGATATGCCAGAAATAGAAGGAAGCAAGAAGGATGTGCTGCATTATGCAGTGCAGAGATCGCTTGAGGATGTATCGAAGTTTAATTCTGAGAGCTTCAGAATGATTATGAAGCTGGCAGCAAATGATGCAAACAACATTTTGCGAATACTAGGACGGTTTGTGTATAACCCAAGTGGTACTGCACGGAACCTGATAGTTGAGGCTGGACGAGAGATGGATGATTATAGACAGTGTGTGTCGTTTTCAGCGGTTAGAAGGTGCTTTAAGGAGAAGATTGATGAGTACGTGCTTGAGGAAGTGATACTGAAGCATAGACTTGATGGAGAGCAGTATTTTGAACTTGTTGACATGATTGGCAGACTTAAGGAGTTATTTGAAGATGATGAATGGAAATGTGAGATTGGATGCAAGTATGTTGGAGATATCTTTAACGGAAGAGAGATTGATGAGCCACTGTTTAGAATAATCAATGGTTTGTACGAGAATGAAACCTGAATGTAGAAGTTGATGAGTAGAAAAGTTGTGAATAAATGATTGTATTGTAAGTCTACTGTAGAATTAGAGTGATGAATAAATGATAGGTGGGAATGGCAATGCTGATTAATCCAAGAGTGATAGGGGAGGTGTAAACTATAAGCTATGTTAGGTAATTGAGGATCCCTTTATGAATTTGTGATGAGCAGTTGTATACTGGAACCCTGGATTGCAATGAAGATATGGACGGTTGGAAAGTTTGAACTTAATCAATGGACGTTGAGATTTCTTACTGCCATACTTACAACTAGTGGAGTGATTGTGTATATGCTGTGCTGCTCACATGATGATGAGGGATATGGGGTGCACATGGTGGGGACGGAGCTGCAGACTAGCACGTACATTTATGCGTCTGATGAAGGCAAGAGGAGTTTGATAGCGAACAAGGATGATCTTGATGGGACTTACTTTAGTTTAGTGCTTGTGAATTTTGACAGGAACAAGGTGGTTATGGTGGTGAATGGGACGAAGCTGAAGACGATTGAAAGCAGCAATTATGTGAAGAAGATAGTTGAGCTTGTTGGGAACGATACGACGCAGTTCATGTTTCTGTTTTTGTCGTACCTGATTGGATCGATGTATTTCCCTGTGGGAAGTATCAATTTTGTGATGAATTCTGAGGGGATATGGTATAACGGGGTGCATCATGAGAGCCACCCGTTTGTATTCAGGAGGATATGCACGATGCTGATAAGGGACATCAAATAAATAATAATGTTCAAGGATTTTCTTGGTGTTTATTGAGGATATCGATGAAGTTGGCATAAAGGAGGAAGACTTCATGGATAGTAGCGGAGACTGAGTGCATTGCAGATACTGAGTCTGAGCATTCCTGTATTGAAAGGCACATTGCAGAGAGCTTTGAGTCGAGAAGTTTTGAGTTTGCAGCGATTTCCTTGAGTTTGTATAACTGTGACATGGGCATTCTGTGTTGATGGATTGATGTAGTGGAGTAGTGATGTGGATGAATACAAGAGACGTCATGATCAATATAATATGGAGTTGCTTGAGTTATTGTTTGTATATGTGATATATGTAGTGATGAGAAGCATTGTATTATTATGAAGAGTAGTTTGTAGTGTAAAGAGAGTATTGAGTTATTGTGACGTATGAATGAAGAGTTATGTACAAAAGATATGTAAATTTTATTGTGCAAATGATATATGGTGGTTATTGTGGCAAAAGGGCACGACAGGAGTCGAACCTGCGACCTATCGATCTGCAATCGATTGCTCTACCGTTGAGCTACGAACCCTCCAATTAACCAATCGGATATGTCCCATCCCGTCCTGTGATAGATTCATCACGTGTGTTACGTTACATACCCATGCATCAGAGATCAAGTCCAGTTAATACAACCACCGCTCGCCCACGAGGATCTCCCACACGGCTTGCAACTCCATTTACTCTCAAATGCTTGAAGTGTAGCACATACATACACAAAAACAAAAGGCATAATGCATTCAAGGAAACTGCACATGGAAAGGACTATCTAGGTGTGCCAAGCTATCGCTTCAATATCAAATGCACAGCATGCAAGCAAACACTCAGTATACTGACAGATCCAAAGAATGGAACATATATTCCTGAAAGTGGATGTGTGAAGGTGGAGGAGCAATTATCACCCAGTCTAGAAAAAACAGCAGATATGAATCAGAATTCATCAAATAGATTGCGTTCAGAATCAAACATGAAGGACCAAATAAGTACACTTCTTGAGCAGTCCAGGCATGTAAGTTCTGCAAGTGCACGCTTAGACCACAAAGATAGAAATAAGGACAAACAATCTAGTTAAGCTTTTTATTCAAATATCTATAAGGCTCATAACTCCTGGTATGCATCTCATTTGAGATGTTATGGATCTTGTAGTGCTGAGAGAGATTGTCAGACCTGGAGAATGATTTTGAACATCCTGGAAATCTACACTTGTGAGGCCTTTCTCCAGTGTGCATGAGAATATGCCTCTTCAAATGCTCGTAGCGCTTGAACGCACGCTTACAGTTGTTGAAGCTGCACACAAATGGCCGATCCTTCATGCATCCTACAGATCTTGACTGCCTACTTCGGCATGACTGATTCTGCTGCACATCTTCAAACGCATTGGCTACATTTTTGTGGCCTTCAGTTGTGTATATGTTCTTTATGATATTGTCCATGACACTATCTGTCCATTGATAGTCGAATGGATATAGCTTGTTGACACCTGATGAAAATGCCTGGTCGTCAACGGGACTTTTTGAGTCATAGCAGTCTCTTGAGAACATTGGTTCAGAACCAAGATCATGAGCAGTGTATTGGTTACTGATGGTCTCTTCTTTTTGAAACATTTTTTGAGTGCAGTAAGAACTGAGTTTTTCTGCAAAGCCATTGTCAAGAAGACTACTCTCTACCAACTCGAATCCACTGTGACTCAATGCAGAGTCGAATCGTTTGATTCTGGTTACAAATCCGTTCTTTCTGAGATATTCTTGCACGTTATTTGATTCATTACCTATACCGAAGCATGACAGAATGAACGGAATGTCCGAAAGATCAAAAAATACCTGGCCATCGAGATGGAACACACATACATTTGCTTCGGTGCCGTATATAGCAACCTTATCTACTTGTTTGTCCGTGCCCGTATCTGCTTCTGATATTGTTTTTTGTATCCACGACCTGAAATCAAGTTTCATGCACGGTTTCATCTTTCGATGTTTGACAAGCTTTTGAAGTTTTTAACAATCCATATACCAATGAGTATAAGCATGTACTGGTGATTACACCAATAAGCATGAGTATATAGTGGTTGGATAATTGAATGACGTTCGATTTGTATGATGAATAAACGTGTTGTTTTTCAATCCGAATGATTGGTTGAATGTCATGGGCAATGTGGTTGGACAGAATAGACTCGAGCATTTAACTGAATAAATATTTTTTTTGAAGTAGGGCTTGTAGATGTCTACCGCCATTGATTTGGAACAACACAGAGAAGATTAGCATGGCCCCTGCGTAAGGACGGCATGTATAACTTGAGAGGTTGCCAGATGTAGATCTGGCATTTTGTTTAATGTTTGTGTTTTTATGCGTTCTTGCATTGCAGGACCGTACCCTTCGAACTAAAAATATGCTTGATTACCCATGTATAATGTTTAATGATTTTTTTTATAAGATTGCAGGGAGGATTGCGGAGGTTTCTAAGTTTTCGCTTGAAGAGATAACCAAGTGTATGGAGAAGTCCATTCACAGCAAGAAGCAGGATGTGACGCTGTTTGTGATCAAGATTTCGAATACACCCGATGCAGATGCCAAGGAGCTTTTTGATGCAATTGTAAATACAAAGATCGAGCTTATTGAAAATGTAAGCCTGAAAGGACCATCAATCAGTTTTGATGTGAACAAGAAAGTGATAATGAAAGATGTGTTATGTGAAATTCAAAGCAAGCAATATAAGTTTGGAAGTAATGAAATAGGTAAAGGAAAGAGGATGGTAGTGGAATACAGCAGTCCGAATATAGCGAAGATATTCCATGTTGGGCATCTCCGAACGACCATCCTGGGACAATTTATTGTGAATCTGCTGAAGGAGTGCGGTTATGAAACAACAAGCATAAATTTTTTTGGAGATTGGGGAAAGCAGTTTGGACTTGTTCTGCTTGGATACATCAAGTATGGGAGTGAAGAGGGGCTTGAAAGAGATCCGTTGAAGCATCTGTTTGATGTGTATGTGAAGATTAGCAGAGATGTAAAGGAGGATGCAGGTGTGGATGCAGAAGCGAGAGAAATATTCAGAAAGATGGAGGAGTATGGTGATGAGTGGTGCATTGCACTGTGGAGGAAGTTCCGTATGCTGAGTGTTGAAAAGTACAAGCAACTGTATAAGAGGCTGAATGTCGAATTTGATGTGTATTCTGGAGAAAGCATGTACAATGAGAAAGGAAAGCAGATTGTGGAGACATGTGGCCTGGTGAAGACGGATCCTGATGGGTCGAAGGTATTTGACTTTGGAGATAATGGAAAGGTGCTTGCAATGAAAAATGATGGAACTACGCTATACATAACACGTGATATTGCAGCGGCGAAAGAAAGACTTGAGGAGTACATGCCTGAGAAGATCATATATGTTGTATCAAGTGAGCAGAATAAACACTTTGAAGATCTATTTAAGACATTGAAGCTGCTTGGGATTGATGAAAGCAAGTTTCAACATGTAAACTACGGGCTTGTGGCTGGCATGTCGACAAGAGAAGGAAAAGTTGAGTTTCTTGAAGATATACTTGATGAAGCAACAAACGTAATGAAGAAAGTGATGCAGAGTGATGAGAGCAGGAGCTCGTTTACACCTGAAGAGGTTGATTCAACGGCACAGGTCCTTGCGCTCTCCACGCTGCTTGTGATGGACTTTACTGCGAAGAGGATCAAGGGATATGAATTTGACATTGAGAAGAGGGCAAGGAACACGTCTGGAACAGGCCCGTATTTACAATATGCACATTGCAGGCTCAGAAGCATTGAAATGCGCAACAGTGAAATTGACTACAGCAACATAGACACAATTGACTTTTCGTTGATATGTGTACCTGGAGTGCTTGAGCTTGTCTATAAGCTATTGTGGTATGAGCATATTGTTGAGAAATGCCTGGATGATTACGAGCCATCAAGGATTGTTACGTATCTTCAGGATCTTGCAGGATGCATTAACTCCACTGTTAACAATCTACGAGTAATGGGCGTGGACAAGGAGCTTGCAAAGGCCAGACTCCTTGTGCTCTCATCAGCAAGGATTGTTCTACACAATGGACTATCAATCCTGGGAGCAACGCCTCTCAGTAAGATGTGATGGATGTTCAAGTACACGCTCTTGGCTTGGACTACTTGAATAAAGGAAATTTTGATTTTATAAAATATAAACTAATGCATTATGTGTCCTTCGAATGAAGTCTGGAATATCAAATTATCTATTGCATCGAGTAAATGTCACAATGAAAGACAGTAGACGAATTGAAGGCACAATGCTGTCTGTCGATGCGGATATGAATGTAGTTCTTGAGGATAGTGAGGAATTCCGATGCATTAAGAAACAGCCAGAGTCACAAAGGCGAACTCTAGGACTGGTGGTGTTAAGAGGAGAGTTTATAGTCGATGTGCAGATCATAAGCAAACCTCCAATTCAAAGCACATAGGTTCTTATAGAGAAAAATAATAAAAGATCATTATATTTAATTGATTCGAAAATGATAACAATCGATTCTAAAAGAATGTTGATGTATCAATTATGTTATCATTAATTATAATGCCATTTCGATTAATTGTTATCCCATTCGCTTTAAAATTAATGGAATTAGATAAGTTATAGATATAGGATTCTATGTTATCTAATATTAACTCTGCAGATTTTACGAATCATTAATTTCTTGAGTCGGATCACTGATCACTAATATCATCCTCGGCATTGTATGAATTTACAATGCTCGCATTGTAAATTCCATACATAAATTCAGATCCTCGTTTAGTAAAAAAGTCCTTAGTACTGACATCATTCGCACAGTATGCCTTCTTTATCATTACCAAACTACTAATAAATAAAACCATCGCTGCTGCTGCTACAGTCCAATTGAATTTGTTGTCGGGACTTTCTGTTGTCCTAAGATCAAATGAAATCATGTTTATAATTGCCATGACTATTCCTGCCACTCCATATGCAATTGCCACTTTATCGTGATTAATCACTGATGCCAAATTAAGAATACCCGCTCCAATTATTATCAAAGCACCAACTACTATGCTTACAAGCCTGACAAGGTTACTTGTGTAACTGAAGTTTCCATTGAACATTGCCTTTACACACACATATACTATGTATGCAAACACCAATCCAGAAGTGTGTCCAAGTACACTTCCAATAATCTCAGGATGACATTCCGAGTATGCATCAGTGCCTGACTTTGAGGATGTATTTTTTATTGTAGAAAAAAAGAATCGCATCGAGAGTGTCAGAACTCCAATAAGCATCAATCCGCAGAATATTATGACTGGATGTGTCTTGATGTTCTTCACAGAGTGGAGCATATCCTTCCATCTCAGTGCCATTGACACAATACTCAATATAATCGATGTCAGAACAACCCATTGGTTAATCTTCGGATATATTTTTATAAATACATTTCCCTTCTCCCACACTTTCATCATCGACAATAATACCAGAGACACATATGTTATGAACACAAACGATATAACCATCTCAAGCCAGTGTATTACATAATTCTTGAACATGAATGTTCCAAACTTACCTCCATCATACTTAGGATCTTGCTTTGAAGTACTATCATTATTTTCAATATCAATTGCTTGCACACTTGTTCCTTCTTCTCGATATGCTGGCATCTCTAAATAACGGTCTCTCATTTTTTATATAAATACTATATTGGATTAATTAACCATATTTGTCTATTGAAATTCTTGCTCATCACATGGTCATTCCAAACAAAACTGCAAAAAATATAAGTCATAACGTATTTATTAGATGTGTGGCAAATATTCCAAATACAGCACATAATCAGAACAAATCAGAAAGCACAGACTCTATATTCACACTTTCCTTATATTTTGGCTCTCTCAAGAACAAGCCGTCTCCCGTACAAATGCGTACTGCTACCAAAATATTCCATGGCACCAGAAACATCCTCCGGTGTTTCCATCGTTACAAAGCAGAATCCTCTACTCGATCCTTCGCGTTTTATTGGAATCCGCACATCTTTGACATGGAACTCACTAAATATCTTTCGTATGTCTTCCTTTGTTGCCTGAAATGGAACATTTCTTATTAACAGCTTATTTCCAAGCTTACTCCTGTTCCTCAGACCATATGGATTTCCATTTATTGTTGCATTGCTTATCTGCTCATCTTTACATACATTTAGATGGTTCTCGGGTACTCTACAAATGGGTGCATACTCACAATACACAACTGCCTCTCGAATCCTTCTCAAACCTAACTTTCTATAGCACTTTAGTGCTTCATCTTCCTTATCAAATTTCAAAAGAGCCAAGCATTTAGATGGAGAAATGCAGACTCTGCATCCTTCGCTTATGTACTCCAGGCACTTCATTAGCTCAGCACAACGCACAACCAATGTCTTCTTATCAGTAGTACCAGTAAGTGCATTCAGAAATATCCCATTGCTTTCAAGAAATTCCTTTGTCTGTTGAACAAGATGCGTCTCAATCCGTGCCATCCTTGCACCCAAATCCTTATCATCCACATCAACAACATCTCTGATTCCAATACGTTCATTTTCACAAATTTTCTTAACAACTTGCTCAAAATTGAAGAAAAGCATGTTGTAGTGTTCTTGTGCATCATTGGTCTTAGCATCCTTCCAAGGAGACACCTTTGCATTCATTCCCCCAACAAACTTCATCTTCTTATATGCTTCTACAGCTGAATCTCCATTAACAAACACAACACATGCACTCCGTCCTACTTTTCTTTCTGTTATTGTGACTCGCTCTACTTCGCCATAAATCTCGGCTTCTTTACGTACAAAATCTTCTGCAACATCTACAGGAACATTCTTGATGAATATGCTTCTGGAGTACTTGATCTTTCTTTCATCTGACTCACTTCCTTTCTGCTCATCCTCCTTTGCTGTCTCGCATTGTATTCTATGTCTATTGAAGAACGATCCGTCATGATGACGGATTGCATCCATGCCATCACTCTCATTGAGATATCCAACAAAGCATGTTCCTTTGCATTTGTTATTACCATCCATCACCATGAATACGTCGCTGATTTTTCCGTGTTTTGAGAATGCTCTTTCAACATCTTCTTTCGTTGTGCATTGTGGAAGATTCTTTATTATTATTCTCATTGGGCCGATGGAATACTAATTCTTTCAAATTGTTGCATAATGATTTTTATGATGTGCGATCCTCAGCCATGGATGACGCGGAGTCTTCAGATATAGTGCTAGACCATTCTATAGATGAATGTAGTAGTGAAGTAGCACTTATGGACACCACAACGTATTCTTTGCGCAGAAGATCACCAAGAAGGACATCAGTAGCCTTGGAAAAGAGTGCACAGAATGGCTATGACTCGGAATCTTCTACTCCTAGGCCAAAACACAAGCAACGAAAACAACGAGTACAAAAGGAAAAATATGGTGAATCAAATAAACAGCTACAAACAACAAAGAAGTCAAAAATAAGTAAAATTAGTGAAGCATCAAATAATTCCATGCCTTCTGATTATGCGCTTGAAACAGAAGGTCAAGTGAAAGTCAAGGTAGTCGATTTAAATGGTGAAAGAGTGGTTTATATGGGGCGTACAGATACACTAGATAAAATCTATCAAATGTATTGCAAAGAAGACCCAAATGTAAAGATGAAACATAAGTCTATTCCTGTATCAAGGCATCTAACGCTCGATGAGATCAATTTTGACGAGAACCACTGCATCAGCATACACGGTCTGAGTGGGATTGGTAAGGAGTCTGATGAAATACATATAAGGGCGAATCTCAGCACAGATAACACCATTGAAATCGATGTTGGGAGAGGCATGAGAGTTGATGAGGTGCTGGCAATTGCTGTTAAAGATGGTTCTACTGGAAATATACTTGTGAGGAACGGTGAAGTGCTGCAAATGGAAGCACTGATTGGAAGCATGGTGAATCCTGGAGATGTGCTTGATATAGTAAACATAAGCGATCTTGAATACTTGATATAGGGATTTGCATGAATTTCCATATGTATATTTTGAATGGTGATGGGGGCTGAGATGAAAAATGTGCAAACGAATACAGATAAGAAATGTTTTCGAGTGTTTTGTGTAAAGGAGGATGAAGAAATTGCGAATTCAATGAAACAGAAGGTTAATGAAAATGCTACTGAACTTGCAAGGATTGAGATTATGAAACGAGCACCGAAAGTATGGATGAGAGACATGAACATGTATAATATAAGCATGAATAAAAGCAAAGAATGTAGAGATAATGCTGAAGCATAAGCACGATATCAGTAAGTATAACTGAGTATTTGAATCCATAAAAGGATTAATTAAAATATTGGTATTAGATGTGAATGTATTTGGGACGTGAATGAAGGGGCGACTGAGGCTTTACAATTCTATTACAAAGACGATGGAGGATTTTGTAGCAGGAAAGGATGGAGAAGTGAAGATGTACATATGTGGGCCTACGGTGTACGACTCGCCTCATATAGGACATGCAAGAACTTATGTGATGTTTGATGTTATTAGACGAGTGCTCAGAGACTACATGAGGTACAATGTGGAGTTTGTGATGAACATCACAGATATTGATGATAAGATCATTATCAGAGCCAATAGTCTAGGTGTACCTATTGGAGAGGTTACGAAGAAGTACACAGATGAGTTTTTTGATGACATGAAGGCGCTGAATGTGGAGTATCCGCTTGTTGTGACGTATGTAACGGCTTATGTTGAGAAGATTGTGAAATTTATTGAGGATATTGAGAAGAATGGATATGCATATGAAAGCAATCAGAGTGTGTACTTTGATTTGGTGAAGTATAAGGAGAAGTATGAGTATCCAGTGATGAGGAATTCTGAAGGAATTAACTTTGATGGAGATGAGAACAGTGACAAGAGGAATGCATGTGACTTTGTGTTATGGAAGAAGTCAAAGGAGAATGAGCCATCATACAAATCTAAGTGGGGAGATGGAAGGCCTGGATGGCACATTGAATGCAGTGTGATGTCGAGCGATGTGTTTGGAGACAGCCTTGACATACATGCAGGAGGGATTGATCTTGGATTTCCACATCATGAGAATGAGATAGCGCAATGCCAAGGATATTTTATGAAGAAGCCGTGGACAAAGTACTTCTTGCACACTGGGCATCTTAACATCAATGGAATGAAGATGTCAAAGTCTCTCAAGAACTTTACGACTATCAAGGAGATGCTGGTGAGAACAAGTGCACGGCAACTTAGGATAATGTTTCTGCATCATCATTGGAATAAGGATATGAATTATGAAGAGGAGCAGCTGAAGTTTGCAGAAAGTGTTGATAAGAAGATCTCAAATTTCATGTCGGTGACTGAAAGCATCGCGAAAAACTTACTACAGGCTACTGAATTGAATGAAGCAGGAAAAGAAATTATTGCAGAATTGCGGAGCACACAAAAAGCAGTGCATACTGCAATATTAGACAATATTGATATGCCAGCAGCGATGAAGAGGATCATGGAAATGATTAACTTTACAAACACTAGGATGTGGAATGCGCCAGCAGGTGTTATTCTATCTGTCAGGAAGTATGTCAGCGGCATTCTTGATGTATTTGGACTTTACGACAAGCAAGTTGAAACCTCTGGCAATGAGGATCTGATTGCACAGATGATCTGTGAGTTCAGGGGAGATGTAAGACGAATGGCCAGGCAGAAAGAGCCACATTCAAAGTTCCTTGAAAGATGCGATAGGGTTAGAGACGACATCAAGGGACACGGATATCTAATTGAGGATAAAAATTCAGAGTCAATCATAAGAAGGAAGTAACTATCTGTGCTTTTGGAAGCCGCAGGAAAAAGTAGTAAAGCTTTATTGTTTTTTTTGTGTTTTAGAACCATATGTGAATTCCTCAACAAATCTATTTTTGTCCTTTGCTGACCATATCACTTGTGGAAGACCTGAGAGCTTGCTTATGTATTGAATATCCGTGCTTTGCTTGAATTTGACATCCACAGAGCAATTAGATGCCAGGAATCTCAGCATGAACCAAAAGCGATTTCCATACAGATTTACACAGTCTCCGTTGTACTTGATCCCACAAACATAATCCACACGGACATTCCTCGAAAACTGAAGAACCGCTCTGTTGTTTGTTCTGCATGCCTCAGGAAACAAGACACATGGTTCAACTACACTTGATATAAACTTGTTTGACCTGGCATCGATGTAACCTGTTTCAGTAACATAGTAAAAATTTCTTATTCCAGTCAAGTGTCGTAAAACATGCATATCAAGAAATGAAGATGAATTGGCTGCCAAGACGCGTGGCTTTCCCAATGTATTCGACCTGATTGTTATGAGATATCTCACCACATCAATATTTGTAACAAGCATAATCACCAAAAACGGGATCTTCAGAATCGCCTTAGTGTACTCAAGTATCGAGTATCTCGTCCCTTTTCTATCGGTAAATGGATTTACTCCAGAAAGAGGATCGTTGTATGCTGAGTACTTCTCCATCAAGGGTGCTGCACTGAACCAAAACCTGTAAACATACAAAATTGTCGCATAGTTATTAATTCATCATCACAACTCATTAAATGGCAATGTCACTCACTACATCAAATAAATAGATTTAATTGTCTTAAACCTCTCCACATGCAGAGATTTGAATCTTATAGCCATTCTTCACTTCTCCTGATTTTGAGCCATACTTTGCAATGTTGCGCACAACTTCGATTCCCTCAACAACCTTTCCAAAAACAACATGCCCCCCATCGAGCCATGGTGTCATAGCAAGCGTAATAAAGAATTGAGATCCATTTGTGTTCCTACCACAGTTTGCCATTGAAAGCAATCCTTCACCCGTATGCTTGATTATGAAGTTCTCATCAGGGAATGTGCTTGTTGGGAATATGCTTCTTCCGCCTGTTCCATTATGTGCTGTGTAGTCTCCTCCCTGTATCATGAATCCAGGAATAATCCTGTGGAATGTAGACATCAAGTATCCGCTACCCTCTGGCCTCTTACAAAGCTCTCTAAAGTTCTTGGCGGTTTCAGGAACTTCTTTGTCATTTAAAGACATGACAATCTTTCCAATAAGATTCTTTGTACTTCCCTTCACTTCAGAAACTTCAAAAAACACATTCTTATTCATTCTTATCTAGGGATGCTGCTCCGTTGATTTTATCATTAAATTTTTTCAAATGAATTTATGCATAGTCCTCGAGCACTGGCAATGTATGGACTCTATGACAGACAAGTCAGACTTTTTGGACAACACACTCAGGATCTTATAGAAAAGGCACACGTGTGCATAATACAAACACATCAAAGTTATCGTGATCAATATCATAGAGATATAGACATTGGAGGAGAAATCATTAAGAACCTTGCGCTTCTTGGCGTGCGCACAATATCTGCAAGTAAATGTGCAATCGAGTCTTTTAAAAGAATGTTCCATGGCTGCATCAAAGACATAAACTCGGAAATAGAGATAAATGAAGTAAATTCCATCAATGTACAGCATAAATACACGTTTATCATATTTATTAATGGCTTGAACGAGTATAAGCTCGAGGGTATTTATGCATGTTCAAAGTGCATGTCATTCCATAGTGCTCTGAAGCTACACATATGCTCTGAAGCATCCACATGTATTTCGTTTGCAAACGACTGCCTTCTTGGCGCAATAATTGTCCAAGAGTGGATAAAGAAACTCCAAGGCAAGCCTTGTGTTGAGTGTTATACACTCTGTCTTTAGTAAGCGGTCTTGATGTATTAATATTGCAACAGCCCTGTACCTAATGGATAGAAAGAAGGCAAAAACATCTGAAAGCACACATAAAAAGTACAACGAGAGTGAAGTAATAAAGAAGTTCCTTGTTTCAAGTAAGGGCGTTTCGTTTCTTGTTGACCATATTAACAGAAGGCGACTGTATGAAAGTACTCATGTAGACACAGATATCATCATGAAAGATGTGGACAACCTAATAGACTATTATGCAGCCTGGATCCATAGCTTTCCTGTAAGGAGATCCACAAATATAACACGATATGAGTTTTTAGAATATCTGGAAAGTTTCTGTGAAAGAGCGGATGTGTGTGGTTTATTTGATTTTATTTTTATATGAATAAGTAGAATTATTTATAATCAAGATAAATAAATTACAACTCAAATATCCAATTCTAGATCACTCGATCTATAACACAATTAAATAAAATTCACATAACATTTGAATTCATAAAATATACAATCATTCGTCAAATTCAGGATTGAATACCTCCTGAGTCCATTTCTGTACTAATTGCTTTGCCATGGCTCTGATTTCCTTTTCTTCCTTTGGATTGATACTGTAGAAATAAACGATTTTGCCAATTCCACTGTGTAAAAGATGCTCTTTGTGGATCTTCATGTTTCTAAGCACATCCAGCAGATTCTTCTTGACTCTTATGTTCGGCATAGATCTGTCAGGAAGCGGCTCCAGCCATCCACGAACCTCTTCTAAAATACCCTCATCAAGCAGACTTTCTTGCACTGCCCTGTTCATCAAAATCTCGGATATCTCGGCTACGTTATTGATTTTCTCAATAGCTGGCTTTCCTTGCGAGTTGTTTAGGTTGTCTCGTCTTAGAATCCCCTGCATCCTCTTCCTCAGAGTCTTAGGCATGCTTGATGAATCACTCTCATCATTCTCAGGCATTGCGTACTTATTGAACGTCTTTCCATATTCCTTTATGGCATCTACCTCCTTTTTGTTATTCTCAGATGAATGGTCATTTATATTGCTCATGGGCGTCCCTGACTCGACTCTGTGGCATTTTCTATCCATGGGATTAATCACGCCATCCAATTTGTAATTCAAGAGTAATAAAATAAATCATGCAGGCCTACCGCTAATCTTTAAGGAATGAACGAACAAGTGAACATAATTGAAAATGCAAATAAAGTCATGGATGAATCAAACGACAACACAAGTGAAGGCGAAACTTACACAACGAAGATAGCGGGTTTTATGAAGATGTGTTACTCTAAAACAGTGGAGTACGTTTACATGTTTGTTGGAACATACATAAGCACAGTAAAGGAGGATCATGATGACAATATTAAATCAGAAACACTCGATAAGCAGGATAAAGAGGAAGTGGAAGAGAAAAAACTAAGCAATCGCATAAAAACAATACACATAAAAGAGATCATCGTAATATGTGCTGGTTGGGTCCCTGTGGCCTTAGAACTCATGCTGCATAAAGGCATTTTTATAAAAATTCCATCAATTTTGATGTATTTGTTGTTTGCAGCAACAGCCGTCTTGATATCTGGGCTCGATATACACAGCAATTACGGTAAGTTAAAGGAAGGAGGTATTTGGGATGCAATCTCTACGGAAAATATGCTTTTGGTGATTGAGATAGTGGCAATCATTGTTTCTATAGCATCGTTTGCAGATGCATGGAGGAGAAAAAAATCAAATGTCGCAATTGATATTAAGAAGCTTTCATCAATTGCTATGATGATATATCTTTCAAGACTTCCACGAAAGCTTATGAGACTCAAGACCTGCGACTATCCATTACGCATGATTACTTTCCCAATCGCTTGTGTGGCTATTTTGTCCATAATTAGCGTTGCTGCATTCGCATCTGATAGGTTCTCACCATACTATCCAATGATTTGTCTTTGTGTGTCTACAATAATGCTATTAAATAATGCAGTGAGAGATACAGAAATCGACAGTGATGAAGATAATACACATGATGTGAAGAAGTATTTGAAACAGAACAAGCATGCCGTAATCAACGTGGTTGCAACAATTCTTGCAATCCTAACCATCTATGGATTATACAAGATCAACATTGATGTCTTTAGTGCTCTTAAAACTTCAAGTATGGACTTCAAACAAGAAGGAGAATATTATGATCTCTAATGGGTTAAATAGTATAAAATCACAAGTTGATTAAAAACTTATCTAAACAAAATAGTATTTATTCCTACATTCACTATCGTTATACACAATAGCTGATATCTTCTATAGCATTAAAACAGTGGTATTCTAATCTCACTTCTTCTTTGGAAATCTCGACATATCTTTCTTTATAACCGGGCTTGAGTTATTAAATGTCAAGTCTGCAAAGTATGATGAATTCTCAGGCATTATAAGACCTCCAGATGCAAGTAATCTCTTTACAGGCGATTTCTTTATTCCATGTATACCTGTTGCATCATTTGCCTTAGATTCTTTAGTATTGTTGTGTAGTACTACCTTTGGCTGTGCTTTCGGCATGTCCTTGCTCTTGTACATTCCGACTCTTTTTGTGACACCTAGATTTACAGATCTTTTTGCTGGCTGTTTATTACCAAGTACTTTCACACCCTTATTTACATTCGATACATGTGCATTCATCCCATATACTCCTTCTTCCGCTTGAACCTCCTTGTACGGTTCATTTATACTAGCACATCCCTCGTCTAGCATAAGATCATTCCCACTTTCCTCAGCCTCAATAACATCATCAAATACATTATAAACAACATCTCTAGATACCACAGACTTCTGTAATCCTCCTTCAATTATCTTCTTTTGCATCTCTATCACTTCTGACTTCTGCTTCATATTTTCCTTCAGTGCACATATTATCTCATCTTTCTCCTCAAGCGACCTCCTTGCACGACAAAGCGCATCACTATCTTCCTTAAGCTTCATATTCTTGTCATTCAACTCCTCATTCTCGCATTTCACTCGCTTCAGCTCCTCTTCAATTAGCATTTTGCTTTCTTTCATTGCCTCATTTTCTTTCATCCCTGCTGATTGCCTAACTCTCATCTCACTCATCTCAGTATTCATCTTTTCAATGCTACTCTTATACATTTCACATTCAGATTGCATTTTACTAAGTATCTCACAAAACTTGCCCTCTGCTGCTTTAACCACTTCATATATCTCATCCATTCTCTTCATACCACTCGTCCACACTTCATTGCTCACATTCTCATTACTCTCCTCATCATTGATCTTCGTCTCTACTGTCCTCATAACCTCATTCATCTTACTTATCTCCGCCATCATCCTCAGCTCTTCAGCTCGCTTCTTCTCCAATGCATCTTTTAACTCTTCCATCAAACATCTATTTCTTTCGTCGATCTCTTCAATCCTCATCCTCATCATATCTCTTTCATGATAGAGTTGCCCCATCTCCTCATTCTGCTTTCTCATATCTTCCATGTACTTTTCTTCCATACAGCTGCTTGCTTCCTCCAGCTCTGCATATCTCCTGCCCAACTCCTCATAATCCTCCTCAACCAGCAAAACCTCCATCTTCAGCTTCCTTGCAAGAATGCCCATGTACTGGTGCTCAAGCGTCCTTGTCCTATCAGATATCCGAAAATACTGATCCATGCTTATATGGGTGCCGAAAATCATACTTTAACTTACCCTTCTCCTTGCATATTCAGAAACCTGTAAAGCCCACACATAAACCTAAAAATCAACACAAAGATTAAAGTGCATGTCATTCCCTCCAGATCTGCACAATCCCGCCAAAAAGAATAAATAAAGAAAAACTCCCACCCTTTGATGGCAAAGTCAGCAAAGCAAGTCACAGGTAAAGCACCAACAGATGACACACAGGACAAGAAAAAATCAAAGAAGAAGTCATCATCAATGTGCATGGGCATGATGTTCAGGTCAGCAATCAAACGTATTTCTCGTGAAGTCAGTCCAGATAACAACATCATGCTGACAAATAACTCGATCCAGGTTCTTTGTGCAATTGCTTACGACTTTGTTGACACTGTGGCCGAGCTTGGTGGAGAGATGGCAAGGAAAGTCGGCAAGCAAACAGTAGGCTCCGATGATATCATAAGTGCATTCGAAATCATCCTAAAGGGTGAGCTCAGGAAACTTGCAATCAGGGAAGTTCATACTGCTCTTGCAAAAAGCCAGGTAAAACCTCGTGGAAAATAAATCTGTCTTACTAATCGTCAACAATCTAGAACTAAATGTTATATTTATACCATCTCTGTGGAAATGCAGCATCATTAAATGCTCCTGAAACACAATCAAACTACAACAAAATACCATGCTGCATAACAAGGTGGCATATTGCCACATTCAATTATTATGCAATTTATTCAATTAAATGCAACAAGCTCCTTGAGAGCCTTTCTTAGACCGTCATTCATGAATAGCGTAAATGACAGTGTGTTTCCATATCCACAGAGGACAATTCCGGTACCTTCAACCTTAATGATTGAAATACCCACACATTCAAATCCTAAGACATCATTGCTTACAAAAACATCATTCAGTAACAATCTAAAACTGCCTAATTGAATTTCACGGTGCTCCACAAACTCACGCCCAACATAGAAAAGATTCTTCAGGTAAAACTCACAACGATCCAGCCCTGACTTTTCCAAAATTCGGTATCCAGCAGATACAACTTTAAGCTTCGGATTCTCCATAATAATCTTATTTGATAAGTAAGAAACAATGCTTAGGCTTCTTTCACCTCTTTTATATAACTCGCCTTCCATAGGAATCGAATATTGCTCGAATAGTTTCTCTTTATCTTCCTTAGGTATAAACTCAATTCGGCAATGCTTTGAGTGCAGACTCTTGTGTTGTGATGTGCTTTCTTCAGAATGAGATGTTTGCACTCGCATATTTCTTCGCAGGATTGCAATAAAAAATCCTCCTGTATTCTGATCATGCGGGTACAACCTTATGCATTTATCTAAGCCAAGATCTTTTTCACAAGGCCGATGCTTTGGGTTATTAGAAACTCCATCTATCTTCCATGTTTTCAATCCCTGTCTGACAATAAGATGTTTACCATCAGACTCAGCTGGAAAAATGCAGAATCTAGTGTCGTTTCTGAAATCAACCAGTTCAAACTCATCTTCTTGCAAAATTCTCTGCACTACACATTCATTTTCAAGAGGATTCAATGAGCATGTTGAATACGCCACTAATCCTCCTTCCTTAACAAGCTCGCATCCTCTCTTCAGGATCCTGTATTGCAGCTCAGACAGTCCTGCTCCTCTTGAAACCTTCCATTCATCAAATACATTCGGATTCTTACGTATTGTGCCATCACTTGAACACACGACATCACAGAACACACGGTCAAACTCCAATTGGCCATCTGCATAAATCTTTGGGAAAACAGATGCATCATGCTTCGTTACAATAAGCGATCTATTAGGCTTCTTAGAGGTCTCACTCACAAGAACATTCAGTCTTTTTGCATTAACATCATTTGCTATTACCAATCCATCACTAACTGCATCAAGAATCTGCTTGGTTTTTGATCCAGGCGCTGCACACATATCAATTACTTTTGAGTCTTTCTTGAGATCCATCAGCATCACAGGAATCATACTGACAACCTCCTGTCTCTGTATGAGTCCCACAGTCGTCTGTTTCACAAGAAATTCCACAAATCTCTGATAATCACTCGACGGGTCCTTAACCTTGCAAAACTCATACACATCATCCAAGTATTGTATTTTATTCACAAACGGATACTGTTCAATTCTTTGCACTATCTGATCATGCATTGGGCCCTTTGCCACACAGAACGAGTATGGAAGACTTACTTTAGTTGATGCACACAGCTTTTCAAAATCATCTTCTGCTAATCCTAGTGTTTCTCTGTAATATTTTATGTACTCTGCTTCTGACATTTAGCTGGGTGTTTTTACTTGCATAAAAGATTCTTGCTAATGCAGTGCAACTCTGCGCCCCATGAAAGGTTGCATATTCTGCACGCTTTATGAAAACAAAGCAAACATAATATATGAAACAGAAGGTGCATTTGCACTCATGGACAGGTTTCCGCTCTCCACAGGACACTTCATGGTTATTCCAAAGACACATCATCCGTATTTCCATCATTATGAGTCGAAGGATCTAGAAGACGTGCTCCCAACTATAAAGTATCTTGTCAAACGATTTGGAATTGAGAAGTACAACATCTTACAGAACAATGGGAATCATCAAGGCGTGTTCCATACACACTTCCACGTGATTCCGTGTGTTTCTGACAATGAGCGCCTAAGGATTGACTGGGAGACTATAAAAATCAGTGATGAAGATTACTCAGCACTGGTTGAACAGGCACGTACAAAGATTTCTGGTTAAGCATGTGATATATGAGCATTTAAATATATCATGCTTGCATTTTGTTATTAAGTGAACCTTATGATTATGCTTTGGAGTGCTGAGGTTTTGTAAACCAAATTGAGAACACCCATGAAGAATGGATGTAGTATTTTTGTTGGGAACATTGACTTTGAAATCCCAGAGGAGCGGATAATTGAAGAACTTGGATCGGTTGGAAAGGTCGTCAGCTTCAGGATGGTTTATGATAAAGCAACAGGCAAATCACGTGGATTTGGGTTTTGTGAGTACGAGTCGCCATTGATAGTTGAAAAGGCTCTGCAGAATCTCAAGATATCGTTCAATGGGAGGCCTGTGAAAATCAATTATGCAGAGAATGACATGCCTATGAAGTCCAAGGAGCCAGAAGATCAGGTCCCAGAGATTGAAAACTTGATTAGTGTGCTTGACTGTATGGACAAAGATAATATCAAGGAAGTTCTTTTATATCTCAGGAAACTGGCGCTTGACCAACCATCCTACTTAAGAGAACTGTTGAACAAAAACACAAGCCTGGTTTATGCAATTATTCATTCAGCACTGAAGCTCAAGCTAGTCAGTCAGGAGGCAGTTGAAGAACTGCTGAAAGAGTCATTTGACCTCAACAAGCAGAAAATGCAGGTCCTTGACAGAATATGCTCAATCCCTGAAGAAGACCTGTGTTTTTTCCCTGAAGAAGCCAGGAATAAAATCAGAAGAGCAAGAGGAATGATCCTCAAAAACAGAGAGAGATAACTGCATTAACGTAACAACACACGCTCACAAGGCATGAATTCCATGTATCTACAGAGCTCAATAATATCATAAATAAACATGTTTGACTCAAGAAAAGATTTATTATTTTTGAGCAATCATCTCCTCTTGCTTTCGCCTGAGTATTTCCATGTTATACTCCTTTGCAGCCTTCTTCTTCTCAAGCTGCTCTTTTCTCTCATTACCAAGGAACAGTTCGTTTATTGTCAGCTTTGATGGATATATAGGCACCATTGCATTCTCTCCGCTTTTCTTGGTTACAAAGCATCCCTCAACATACACTTTATACTCGCTGAGCTTGATCTGCTTGATTGTTCCGGTCTTTCCATCAAATTTGCCTCCCTTAACAGTTACTACATCGTCAACCTCCAAAGGAATAGTCCTAAACCCATACTTCGCCTTCAGCTCCTTGGAAAGACGTGCAGAACACCTCCTTCTTCGTTCCTCATCAGAAGCTGTGTAGTGTGCCTTCCTCTGCTTTCTCCTACTGCATGTAACTTTTCTCTTGAAACTCCCCATCCAGGGATAAAATTTTTTAGAATATATCAGCGTATGCCACTTCTTTACTCCAGGCATTACTCTACCTTCATCCTGAGCACATCAACAGCCTTTCTATAGCAAATGATAATACTCTTTCCATCAGAAACCAATGCCTTCATTGGCGAAACACGGATCGAGTTGAATGGAAACCCATCAAAACTCCTCAGGTCGGGAAGAACAATCTTCAATGAGTTTGAATAGTCAGACCCATACAAAATATACCCGTCATATTCAATACATCCTGTAATCTCATCCTTCATGTTCATAGCCTCATTCAACAGATTCATGTGTCGGTCAAAAATCTTGACACCTAGGCTCATTCCAACCACCACCTTTCCATTCACAAAGTATATAGACTTGAAATCAAACTTGTATTCAAAGTTCATCTTAGTAATTGGCCGTAGGTCTCGCGTCATCACAACTACATCTCCATTGAAGCCTAGACAATACAGTGCATCTGTAGAAACTGCAACATCTCGGAATCGCCCGTCAAACTGCTCCACAATCCCATAGTTATTATTCAACAGTACGATTTGCTCCCCAATAACATATATCCCATCATCAACGCTGATCATCTTCCTTATACATTCAGTCGTTCGGACCTTGATGTCCTTAACCTCACCTGTAAATGCAACCTCTTTGAATCCACCATACTTCAGTGATGAAAATAACACACCTCCTTCAACAAACACAAAATCAGACGCTCCAAACATCTCAATCCTGAGTACCTTGCATATCTCAAAATTCTTCAGAATATATATGCTATTATATGCATCTACAAGCACCAGGTAATCATCATGCGCCTTTGCAAGCTTGATTCTACATTGACAGCTGAACACATGTCGCTCATATCCAAACTTGAGCTTCTTCTTCTGAATCTCTATTTGCTTCCTTACCTTCTTTTCGCCAAGCCAACTTGCTGTGCCATGATAGCTCTTGCGCAGCTTCTCATCATCATCGCTGTCTTCCCATGCACCAGCCTCCTTCTCATCGCTCGATTCAGACATACTCTCAGCAAAGTACTCCTTCTCATACTCTAGTATGTCTGAAGAAAGCGACTCCTGTATATCTGAAGAAGAGTACTCATACGACATCTCCAATCCATCTTCTTCTGCGTCCGTCTTTATTACCATAGGGATAAAATTATCCGCCCGTTTCCCTTCCTTCACAATCCAAATAAAATCAGAAATCGTTTATTTCAACGGAACAAACTTCGAGGATGAGCTTGCTCCAATCCCCGGCCTTCCATGCTTCGGCGTAGCCCTTGTTGGTGCAAAGTCAGATAGCACATATCCCACCATCTCAGGTTTGATCTCCAACGGCATAAATCCATTTCCAACATGAACTCCAACAAGCGCGCCAATCATCGACGGCCAAATGATCGCAGACCTCACATATGTACGCACCATCTCAGGCTTGTCAAGACTGTTCACACATGCTGCCTTTGTTGCTGCACACTCCTTGATCAACTGCACCTCTCGCTCAGAAAGCCCTCGCCTTATCTTTCTTCTCAGCTTCGATGGAAAAAGTTTAGCAACCTCACTAAATGCCATATTCTCGAGCTCCTCAACAGGTACTCCCCTGTACGTATACCTCCTAAATGTTCTCTTCTTCTTCAGCGAGTCAGTTGTCTCATTCACATCCTGATTCTTGGACTCATTATTAATCTCGGCCATCTCAAGGGCAATTTTTTACTTCGATTTACATCCACGGCATCTTGCCATTAACTCAACATCATACATCTATCATTCCATCGCACTCAATAAAAACAACTTGCTTTATTCATCAACAACAACAAACTTGTCAACCTCAAACATCTTCTTCACATCAGTCTCCTCTACCTCTGCAGTGCCAATCATTACTTTATCAACATTCAGCTTTGTACAAACAAAATCTGCTGTAAAATAAACATCCAATGGGAAAATCATCGATGGATCAGTGCATGTGCAGCTAAACTCCAGGCTATCTGATCCTCCTTTCTCAACAGTGCCAATCTCCCACACAATGTGCATCTCCTCTTCTCTGGCATCCCCATTCAAAACAACATTAGATATCCTTGCTTTTGGGAAAAACACTCTCAGGTTCTCAACATCCATTTCAGCCGTGTATTCGAGCATTATCTGGTACACATTCAGGCTCGTCTCACACGGCCAAAAAGTAAATGTAACTGGCGTCTCCTCAATATTGGTACTCTTCCACTTCACAAGCGCTACATTCTTATCAACAGGAAATCCTTTATCACACTTAATCACTCCAGACATAGACACAGACTTGTCAATGTTCGGACTGAATTTCATCTCCTTCGTATGATTCCTCAGAACAATCTCTATATCACTGTATTTCTCATCCTTGATCATGAGCGTCATGTCTCCCTGTACCTCTCTGCTCTTGACATTGTTTTCTTTATCTATCTCAATCCTTAACTTCTCCTTCAGCACAATAAGAACTGGCCCTGATGAAGTCACTAGTTCTTTTCTTCTTTCTTTCACAGGATCGCTGCTCATCTTTGACATGCTCTTCAGCTGTTGTATGCTTTCATTCCTCATCTCAATCTCAAGATTGCGCACTCTCTCCAGCTCCTTGTCAATCTCACTCACAGGTTTCCTCTGGAATTCTTTATGCTTCTGCATAACCTCCTTTCTCTTATTACGCATCATCATGTCGTGTATCTTCTCCTCTTGGCTATCCATATCCTTCACCAAACTCAGGTTCGTATCAAAAACCACCTGTCCATACAATATATTGTCCATTACAACAAGTACATCAAGCATATCCTTCCCTCCGTTCTTCTGTAATACATCCAGTAATGTATATGCCTTCATCTCACTGTATCCCATGCTGGTTATCACTACATACCACATAGAATCAACTGCGCCATAAACATACTTGTAGAATCCCTTCACAACCACGCCCCCCTTCACATATTCAGATCCCACAAAGTCAAGTATAAAATGCTCAATCTTACTTACTGCCATCTTACATGTCATCCTACACGCCACCTCCTTTGTTTGCATGTCTGTGGCAAACATCCCAACAATCATTCCAGGGCTATGTACCACTAGTTATATACACACCTCTCACAAATCACAACATTCACAAGCATCTTCTCCTTACATCATTCATCCAAAAATTCATGCGTTCAAAATTTTATTATCCTGTGCTCACAAACTCAAAGCACACTTTTCCATCAATACCTTTCCAAAACAAAATCTTGTTTCTATGGAACTCCTCTAAAAACCTATTCCCTGCCTCAAGGAACTTGACATTTTCGTCATCTCTATCAATTCCATACTCCATACAGATGCACTCTAACATCTCGTCTCCAGATTCAAATCCACAAATCTTATAATGACGAGCGACCTCATTCCTATCAATCATCTCGGTAATCATATTTATATACTTTCTAAACGGGACATCACTTAGGCTGTGGCATCCACGAATAATACTCAGCGCACATACCTCCTTCGGTGGAACACTCACTGTCATCGCCACATTCATAATAATTCCACTATTTATCGATATCTTTTCAATAACAAAATTCTTCCCACATTTACTGTTCCCAAAAACTCCAATTTTCATTCCCTCCTCAACCCAATCATTCTCTTCAGGCGTTCGTATCATTGCTTCACCCACCTTCTTGCATAAATCATTCTTCAAACTCTCAACAACATCCTTCGGAACATATTCAACAAAGTTCAGCATAATCACCAGCTTTATTCCTCTTTCAATAACCATCTGCTCAACATCCATTCTTCTGCTCGACTCCACATCTCTGGCATCAATTACTTCAACAACCGTCTCACATTTGCTTATCATCTTCTCAATCTGTTCAACATATTCCACCACTTTCACTGTGTTCCGCATCTTTTCTTCATACTCAGTCTTTCTTATCTTGGACAACCGTTTTATCTCCTCAAGCTGCATTATCTCTTCATCAGTCTTAAGTACTGATGCTGGAATTCTCTCAACCTTCGCCATCATCTTCTTGTTCGATCGTATTTTCTTGATCTGGTCAACTTTCAGTTTCTTCAGAATACTCTTCCTTTTCCTGGTTGTCAGTCTCCTGCTTTGCTTCTTCTTCACTCCCATTCCTCAGGGGCATTTCCAACAAATTTAACTCGTCTCCATCTCTATTCAAAATCTGCTTGATATTCGAACATCCACAAATATTTCTATTGTAAAATCATCGCTGCATATACAACAAGTTATACAATCCCAAATCTCTCAAAAACAATCTTGATATAAATACACAGAATCAACACTGAATACAAAATATACTTACCGTGTAAACCTTTTTTGTTCTCTGTCACTCATGAATATCCACGGCTTATCCATTATATTAACATAAGCATCTCCTTTGTAAAATCATCCAGCTTTATGCCTGTTATATATTTCTGCAAAACATTTATTATTCTCGGTTCCACCCTTGGCATGAAGTATGATGCATGGATTCTGCTTGGATCGCTTGCCTTTGTCTTTCTACTTTCGGCCATCATCATGGTTTTGACAAAAGGACAGACTGTCAACAACAAACATGAGATAAGAATAGGAATGATAGGTGCTCTGATGTTTGGATATATTGCATGGGCTTGTGTGTACATGTCACAGATAAAGCCATTTGTCAGTCCATAGCATTCAATCACCGCATAAAGCAATAGTCTTCAATAGAATAAATTACCAACTACTGTAAACATTAAATCACTTTGTATAAATCCTCGCATGTTCTAAACCAATCTATTGGAAATCCACCCCAGGCACCAAAAGCTCGTCGATTGCCCAGTCCTCAAAACTGCCATCAGGAAGCCTCCTGCGAATAATGAAAGGAATCTTCTTCTCATTCAGTTCTAGTCCTGCAATCTTCAGAGGATTAGATTCATTACCAATATCCACGAAGGGAGGAGCACCTGCACTCAGCTGAGATGCACGAACACCAAGTACATGTGCCTTTTCGTACTTTGTCATCCTCGGTAACGTCCTTCTCTCTGCATTCTCAACCTTTACCTCAGCAACCATCTTCTCAATAACCTCCACATTGTTATCGGATGACTCATCTATCGATGATGCATCTCCGCTGTCCATTTTACAAGGGGATTCGTACAGATTAAAAACAGTGCAAAATCATGGCCTGACGCTCTGCAAATGAAGTTTGCAAATACAGAAATGGTGAGGGATCTTGGATACACTGCTGCTGTGTTTGACATGACTGTTTCTGAAGATGGCAAGAGCCTGGTGACAATAGGTAGTTATAAACCGTCTATCAAAATATATGATATGATAAATTTATCGCTGAAGGTCGAGCGTCACTTTGAAGCAGAGCCATTGAGAGTGATTCCATTGACACAGGATGCATCTAAGATCTGTATTTTGAAAAGAGACAGATCGATAGAGTTACATGCAAAGTATGGATTCCATGAAAGCATCAAGGTGCCTTCTGTATGCCTTGATGCATGCTTCAACAAGTTCAAAGCAGAGATTATGTGTGCAGGTGTTGGATCTGATATATACAGATTTAATCTTGAGCAGGGCCGGTTTTTGAAGAGTCAGGGCACAACCTTCCAGGAAATACTTTGCATATGCATGTGCGAGGCGAATGGACTGATCTGTGTTGGAGGAGACAATAAAATACAATTTATTGATCAGAGGAGCAAGGAAGTTATTAGAACTGTAGAGTATGATGGAACGCCGTGTAGCATGTGTTTTTCCAACGGTGGATTTGAATTAGGTGTGGGCACTGAGGAAGGCAATGTTTATCTGCATGATCTTAGAGCAAGGAAAGAAATATGTAAGGTGAGCCATGAAGGAAGCGTTAGAAAGGTTGGGTTTAATGGCAACACTCTTATTAGTATTGGAGGAAAGACTCTGAGGTGCAGTGATAGATCAGGGATGATCGGAGAGTATATTGGTGATGCGAGCATGAGCTGCTTTGCATGTACTGGAGGATTTGTGTTTATTGGATTTGATAATGGAGAGATCTGTGAAGTGATTTCTGAAGAGTTGGGGGAGATTCCAATGTACTTGAGGATGAATGAGGAGTGAAATGAAGAATTAAATGGCATAGTTTTTGGTTGTTTTATTAGGAGTGATTCTGCAAAAATGTGCCTAAATGCATGCCTGGAATGCGACTTTATGCAAAGAGAAGAGTATTTAGTGTTCGAATGGTAGCAAGAGCAGCAGGAATTGCAATTTTTGTATTATTTATTGCTAGAAACATAAGGAGGATGACCAAGTCGAGTCTTCCTGGAAGACGGTGTCTGCTACTGATAGCACATCCAGATGATGAGTCTATGTTTTTTGCACCTACATTGCTGAGTCTTGGAAGAGATGTAGACATACTTTGCCTTTCGAATGGAAATAAATATGGGAAGGGAAAGATCCGAGAGAAGGAGCTCAAGAATGTTGCAGAATCTGTACAGGCTCGTGTGACAATATCCTCATTTTCTGATGGTGGCGATTGGAGCAAGACAATGGTTTGCATGTATATTGCCAAGCACTACTTATTAAGGCCATTTGATGTGCTAATCACATTTGACAAGTACGGTGTTTCTGGGCATAAAAACCATATATCATGCTATGAAGGTGCAAGATTGTTTCTCAGGACATTCAAAATTCAGGGCCTGTGTCTAGAGTCCAAAGGAATATTCAGAAAGTATTTTATTGATATAATTGCAGGTAAAATATCATGCGCAGTTCCGTTCAAGATGTACATGAAGCCGGTGAAAATGATGCTCATGCATGAATCGCAGATGGAGTGGTATAGGTACATATATGTGTTTCTTTCTAATTTTATGTCATACAACGACTTCAGGAAGATTGGGTAAATGAAGAGTATGATGAATCCTGGGAGATTTGATGGCATGTAACGTTTTTTGAGGCCCCTTTGAGTCGATGGAATCGAATTGCATAGAGGCATTCAAAAGCTTTATTGAGGAGTACCGTACAGGAATGGGCAAGGATATTGCAGAAGTGATTGCAAAGATGGCGCATGAAGCTGAGCAACGTGTGCTTTTGAGCATGAATGAGATCAGGGTGTTTGACAAGTCGCTAGCAAAGGGGATTATTGAAGATCCAATGAGTCTTGTTCCATTTATTGAAGATGAGCTGAGCATGATTGGAGGGCGAAAGATGTTTGTGGGTGTGTATGGATCCTTTGGCGACTACTCTGTGAACCCAAGAACGCTTTCAAGTGCTTATCTTGGAAGAATGATCTGTCTAGAAGGGATAGTAACGTCGTGCTCGATATGTCGACCAAAGGTGATGAAGAGTGTGCACTACAGTACAGCCAATAACCTGTTTTATTCGAAGGATTATAGAGACTCAACGATGATTACAAAGCTACCGATTACGAACACTGTGTATCCAACTAGGGATCCTGAGGGAGGCCTGCTGACGACTGAATTCGGGCTTTCTGAGTATTTTGATTACCAAACTGTAGTGCTGCAGGAGATGCCTGAGAAGGCGCCACCAGGGCAGCTGCCTAGATCTGTTGAGGTCGTGCTATCGTTTGACCTTGTTGACAAGGTGAAGCCTGGAGACCGAGTGAATATATATGGGATATATAAGAGTCTTTGCTTTGGAGGTCAAGGATTTCCATTGAAGTTCAAAACGGTGCTGATTGCAAACAATATTGAAAGAATTGGGAGGAAAGTAGAGGAGTATGTAGATGAAGCAGTGTTTATGAGACTTTCTGTAGTTACTGATCTACACAAGCTGGTTGCACCGAGTATTTTTGGACATGATGCAATCAAGAGGTCGATAGCGTTGCTCTTAGTTGGAGGAAATGAGATTGTGATGAAGAATGGAAGTAAGATACGTGGAGACATCAACATACTTCTTGTTGGAGATCCATCGACTGCAAAGAGTCAGTTATTGAGGTATGTTATGAATGCAGCACGGCTATCAGTAGCAACAACAGGTAAAGGATCGAGCGGAGTGGGACTGACGGCCGCAGTAGTGCAAGATAAGGATACAGGCGATAGAAGGCTGGAGGCCGGAGCAATGGTGCTTGCAGATAGAGGAGTTGTGTGCATTGATGAGTTTGATAAGATGAATGACGGAGATCGAGTGGCAATACACGAGGTGATGGAACAGCAAACAGTGACAATAGCGAAAGCAGGGATCCACACGACGCTGAATGCAAGATGCTCTGTGCTTGCAGCAGCGAATCCAATGTGGGGGCAATACAGAGAGAACAAATCGCCACAGGAGAATGTAAGACTGCCTGAAAGTCTTTTAACACGATTTGACTTGATATTTGTGACTCTGGACAAATCGAATACAGATATTGACCAGATGATTTCAAGTCATGTGTTAAGGATGCATATGCTTGAGAATGGATATGATGAACCATCTGGTATTAGTCAGGATGTTTTTAGGGCATATATTCAGTATTGCAAGCAAAAAAGACCAGTGCTGTCGAGGGAGGCAGCAGGACTGATAATAAAAGAGTACACATTGCTGAGGCAGAGCAAGGATAGAAAGGAGCAGGTTGTGTCAATAACGCCTAGACTACTTGAGACGATGATACGCCTTGCTACTGCGAATGCAAAGCTAAGACTCAGTGATGTTGTTGAGTATTCTGATGCAGAGTGTGTGATATCATTGATTAAAGACTCACTGTTCCAAAAATTGATCAAGCCAGGAAAAAAAGTAAAGATAATTGGCATAGAAGAGAATGAGAATGATGAGTTTGCAATGGACAGCGCAGGAAGTGGACTGAAGCAGGATTTGGAAGCAGTGATGCTTAGTGAAGAAAAGGCAGAATACATCAGTAATGCATTGTATGAGTACAGCGTTAACCCAAACAATCCAAGAGTTTTTGATATCGATGAGTTCGTAGGGCGTCTTGGAACTGGAGTGACATTGCAAGAGGTTGAGAAGGTGCTTGAGGATCTTGCAGCCAAGGATTTAATTCTTTTTGAGAATGGAAGAATATACCTAATCAATTAGATTAGCCTAGGTAGAATCCAAGAAAAAATTGAATGCATTACAAGGATGCAAGTGAACAATAAACCTAATTGCTTTTTATTTGAGGATGCAAGGTTTTGGTGATTATTCCATTGTCAGTGACTATTTTGACCATGAAGCTTTCCAAGCTGATCATGAGTCTTTCTCTCATTAAATTGATACATTTTTGAATGATTTCTAGCGCGCTTTCGATATCCAGGGATTCCGAGTACTCTTTATCAAATATACCATATGCGAGATACATTGCATATCCATTGGCACAGAAAGGCACAGATGACATTGCTCCGTACTTATCGACTGCCCATAGCTCGTATCCATCAGAGCCTTTCCCTGCAATCATGGTCGATACATTGAGAGGCGCTTTTCGGGAGTTTTCGTGAATTCTGTTCTGCATTATATGAGCAACAACGCTAGGACTTGGCTCGATCCCGTTCTGTATGTTTTCAAAGAGAGCCTTTTCAGAAACAGACAGCATTGCCCTGAATGCATCTCCCTGGTCTCCTGTGGCAGACATTACAACTTTGTCTTTGATACTGACGAACTTGTCCTGCGACTCCTTAACAACAAACACAGACCTTGCAACCTTCATGTCTGTAGCTATGACTGCAAAGTTCCTTCCTTTTATTGCTATTGATGTATCCATTACAGGGTGTATCAACAAAAAAATACATGTTGTTTCTAGGTATCTCGGTGACTGAGTGTTAATGCTTTGTTCATGCCACTAAGTCCACAGAAAGACCATGTAACCTGTATGACATTAAAGCATGTGCAAAAATTCTCCCTCAATGCAGCTCCAGATCCCAAGAATCAACAAGACGAACTACGAGCGCATACTACGAGAGATCAGACAAGCTGACGATGTTCAAGGTGTGGCAGATGACATACGGAATGTTATGTTGTTGATGCCGCACAAATCCTCGATAATAGCATCTCTTATGTGTGAGTTGATTAAAGACAGCACGGAGCTTAAGAACGCAATTATTGTAATGCTCGATGGCATTAGTAAAACTACTGATATTTGTGAAATGATGTCTGCGGTGTTTACTTTAAAAAGACTTGGTGTAGGCTGGATTAGTTGTTTTTCATGGATTGGGCAATTACCTGAATCCTTTATGGTTGGAGAGCATGAATTTGAAGTTTGCTCCAAAGGCTTGGTAGATGAATGTAATGCAAAAGCTGATGCAATCCTTGGGAGAGTTAACAAAGAAGATTTTGAAGACACTTTTTGTATTATGCAAATAATCAGAAATTTTAGATTTTCTGTACAAGAGTGTGTGATGCAACTGAATGTGTTTAATAACCACAAACAAGTTGTTGATAGCTTGCTTCTGCTTTATAGTGAGGGTGAAGATGTGCTTTACCTGACTATGGTTGTGATTGAATTATGCAAGAAGCAGGGGTTTATGAAAACGTTTGTGAATGAACTTTGCATGATGAGTCATGAAGTCAAGGATAAAGAATGTAAACGAACGATTGGTGAGTTTAAGAGAATAGCGCTTCCGTTTATTTTTGAGTATTTTTTGTACACTAATGAAGAAAGTAGTGTCTATGCAAGCAGTTCGTATGTTCCTCTTGGATGTGTGGAAGACATAGCTGTGTTCAAACAGGCAGTCAATGATGAAGTAAGGATAGAGATGGAAAGGATTTCTGGCTTGAAGAAGGTCAAAAGATTCTTTGAAGAAGACATAAATGGTGGAGTTAATTGCTTGATGAATAAGATCTCGAAGGAAGAGTTTGAAGCCAAGGTCCTGAATAGAGATTATTCTAATGGAGATGTAAAAGATGGTGTTGAGAATAAGGAGTTTTTTTTCAGAAACTTCTGCTATCTCGGATCACCAAGTATTTCACATTTCTTGACATACCTTGAGATGTACAAATCGTACTTTCGATTGGAAGCAGATGATCAGCAGCTATTTATAGATGTGTTTCTTGATGTATTTAAATCCTCTGAGTCATTCAGAAGGATTGTATTAGAGAAGATGGTTTTGTTTGGAATAGTACAGAAAGACGTAGTTGATTGCCGGATCGAAGCAATGAACATCTAATGTGTTTGTGGATAATGTTTATTTATTAAAGTAAAACTTGATAGTCATTTGTGTATTAAGGTTAATTATTCAGGTAAAGATGCTTTCCAGCCAATACCAGTAACATTGTCAGCAAGAAATTCAAGACTATGAGAGGCAGATATGCAATTAACTCGAATGGAACTGCAGGCTTTCCAATGGCTACACAAATCACAGAAATAATGTAGGAGATGCTTATAGTGAATGCTATAAACCTGTTTGTCATCTCAGGGCATGTCATATCATGTTTGTTTATGGCATAATGTGAGATTGTGCATGCTTTAGTTATAAATAGGTAATGAGAAATGATTTAACTTAAAAATGAGTTAAATTTAACATATAAACAGTTAAAATGGGAGATGATTTAACATATAAGTTAGCGTACTTTAGTTATAAACAGTTAAAATGAGAAAAATTGCAATTTTTAAATCTTTTATTTGCAGTGACTATCTGAAGTGTTTTTTTGAATATTCCTTGACGAATGACGATACATGAAAGAACTTCGGTAGATTATACTTGTTCTGTATGTTTTCAAAGGGGATGTCTCCGCCTATGATACGCACAAGAGCGATAAAACATTCTCGTATGTCCTCTTTTGTATGTCCTGAGTAAATCACGAATAAATTCTTACATTGATCGTGCAAAGTCATTTTTCTTGAAAGATACATTGCAGTTGCAGCTCTTATGGATCCCTTAAATGCCAAGAACTCTTCATAGAGAGTCATCAGCTCCAGCAAATACTTTCCAACCATTCTGCTATTGATCTCATAGTTATTGGCTTTTGAACATTTTCTGAGAAAATTCAAAGGAGAAACATATTGCAAATCATAGTTTAAGGTATGCAGCATGTACTTTTCTGCTTTTCGTACCTCTTCATCTGTCAGTGTCTTTTCTGTAAGTAGCACGAATGTTTGGAGTGCTGGGCACACCACCTCTTCATATTTACAAGCTATCATGAGTGCAGATACACCAACAAGTTGAAGCTTCGAACTGGGGATCACTCTCAACCCAAGAAACCTGTCTATTAAATTGATTGCAAGAAACAACGTGTCATGGCACATTCCAAGCTTTTCGTGTATATCTATAATCCAGTCAACGAGTAAGCTTCTCATTTTCCAAGGAACTCCTTCGTTTGCATATGTGTATGGTTTGTCAATTGACAGGAAATATTTGAAAATATCGTCGGAGTACTTGTCAACCATGACTATCTGCGATTCGTCGCCTATTTTCTGCTGTCTATATACCACTTCTTCTATTCTGTTCAAACGCACTGTAGTTTTTGCTGGCTCCTTATCTGCCTTGTTGGTTACGTTTCTCAAAGGCTCTGGCTTCCTGAACGATGTTGTCATTCTGGGAATCTGAGGGATGGCTTTTGTATCTTGATATCAACACCAATGCGCTTGCTACAGTGCACATCCAATCACCAAACATGCTTATTATGTTTGGTTTAGCATTCATTCCTGAATACTTTGTGCATGAATGTCTCAAGATTATCAATCGTTTGTTAAGCTTTCTTTGATGACAATTGCATCAACACTAAAGGATCCTTAAACAATTAATGTAGAAGTCCTGATAGGTCAATGTTTTTGGACAAGCTTGAAGCAAAAATCAAAGATTCAATATCTGAAAGCACGCATACTGAGTGTATGAAAACATTTAATGAAATAAGATGTTTGGGTGCCAAGGAAACGATGGCGCTGCTTTTGAGCAGTGAAGACACAGCATTTTCTGTGCTTTCGTCATCTCCAGAAGTGTTGAATGAAGATGAACTGATAGGTTTGCTTTTCTGCTCAAGCAGCTACTCTAGATACAAAAGTGCGGAGATTTTGACGAGAATGTATGCCAACAAGGCACATAGGAAAGAGTATTTGTCGTTTTTCAAACAGATGCTCAAAGATAATGCGTCCTATGACGAAGGCAATTACTTGCTCTGCTTGTTGATAGATTTTTTATCATACAAGTCGAATTCGGAGTTTAGTGTTGATTCAAGAAAGTTGGATCTCATGTCAAGCAGAATGTTCAAGGACATTCTTAATGTTTTTGTTTTTGTAAAGGAGGTCCAGTACAATGCGCTTATGATTGTCCTCATAGCCTCATACAGCGAGGAGTGTGTCCAGAAGATGGATAAGCTGATTGATGATGTTGTTGTAGTGATGAAAGATAAGACCAGGGAGAAGATCCTCAGGGTTTGCTATGCAATCATTGCAAACATTCTTGACCAGGGATATGTTTTTTCACCTGGCCGATTCAACTACATCTGCCGATGTACTGAGTTGGTTTTAGAAAGTGGATACGGAGATGTGGATTTGATTGCAGATCTTAAGAAGGTAAAGAGCAAGATAATGCAAAACAGAGAAACTTTCTGCATTCGAAATTATCTCAACGAGCTGTTTTCAGGCCGCTTTGAAGATTCAGAATACCATCACAGAGAAGACTTCTGGACTGCAAATCTTGAGATGCTGATGAAGAACAAAGTTGAGATAATCAAAGTTTTGAAGAAGTACTTAAAATCAAACAATCCTTCATGGATATGCCTTGCATGTAATGACATTTTCCAGATGGCCAAGGTATCGCCAGATATAAATGTCCTACTGAATAAGTATCAGGTCAGAGAGGTTCTTTTTGGGTTGGTGCATAGTGAAGACGATGATGTAAAGTTTCATGCGATTCAGGCTCTTTACATGTGCATCTCTTCTGAATGGAGTTGATTAGATGATGTATGGGAATAAACAAGGTATTATTGAAACAGATCGTTTATTGTTGTAATGCAAATAAGCAATTATACTTGTTGTTGAATGTCAAATTGTTATGTATGAGTGAATTGCAAATATTATTTACTGTTGAACATAAAATTATCAAATGTGAGTGAATGCCAGATCATCTACAATTAAATCATTCCTTCACGTACCAATCAAAGCCCAATTCAAGATTCTCTATCTCCCTTTCATATGGGATTTTTCCAGAAGTAAAGTCCTTTATAATCATTTTCAGGCACTTGCCTACTTCCCATCCTTTCACAGATGACATCAGATTGATATAATTTACTCCCTTGCTGTATCGTGAATCGTTGTAAAATCCTTTGAGTGAATAAAATCTACACAGTTTGTTGATGCCAACGAAATCAATAATATATTCAAGATGTTTGTTCAGATCAAGCAGCTGGTCAACATTTAGTATTCCGTGGAGCATCAGATCTATCTTGCTGTGCCTTGGGAAAACCAGTCCTGGACAGTCAAGTAGGCGCTTTTTGTAACCAAGGGGAATGGTCTGAATCGCCTTGGTCTTTCCTGGCGTCTGGCTTACTTTTACTCTCTTCTGGTTCATTATCAGGTTGATCGTACTGCTTTTCCCAACATTTGGATAGCCTATGAATCCAATCGTGCTTCCATCAATACCAAGAACAATCTTAGGCACTGCCTTAATATCCAATGCTGAATAGTATAAGCATTCGTATCCTTCTATTTGTTTTTTTGTAGATGACAAATCGTCCTTATTGATCATAAGGACATGCCTTTTTGTAGGATACATTTTGCGCACATCGTTGTTGATAAAGAACTCTGGGTTTCTTGCATCGACTATCTGAACTATTGTATCGCTTCTTTCGCATGTAATCCAGAACTGCCGCCATATTTCTATGTTTCGTTCGAAAATATCGCTTTTCTGGCGTCTCCGCCATTCCTCAAAAATCCTTTCTTCGACTTCAGCATACGTGCTTTTATCAACCGAGTCGTAAGGCACTCGAGGAGGAATGCTTAGTGAGAAGTCAAGAAGCCCTTTCAGATAATCAACCATAATTTCTGCTTGGCCTTTCTGTTCTGGCTCTTCTATGGCATTTGCAGGCTTGCCCCCAGATGTTACACTGCCCTTGAGGCTCAGTTCTTCAGACAATCGATTGATTCCGCCATACTCTGTAATCGAACATCTTTTAACACTCGGCTTTATCTTCGGCTTATCTCCGAATCTTTTTTCAACTATCAGTTTTCCCCATTCATACATCGTTTTGGGGCCTTTTGGAGTTGAAATTTGAATGAATCACAGGAACGCTCTCAATATCTCTAGATACATCTGAATAAACACCAGAGTATCCTTCACTATGTAAAAACCGCAATATTTCATTCATGGATATTCTAGTCTCGTAATTGAGATCGATACATCCCATTATTATGTTTGAAATGGTCTCTGGGATTTCTTTCGACTCAATAAACTTCATAAGTGGTTTACGAGCACCTGCTATTCGCCTAATCAATGCCAGTTGATTCTCTTTGCTTTCTCCAGGAAAGAGAGGTTCCATGGTCATTATTTCATATACTACACATCCCAAACTCCATATGTCAATATAGAATCTATAGCTTGTGTTTCCGACCAACAGCTCTGGAGACCTGTACCATAGAGTAACAACCTCGCTAGAGTATGGAGGAACTCGAACCTCCATGTTTCTAGAGAGTCCGAAGTCTGCTATTTTGAGCACTCCGTCATGTGTAACCAGTATGTTCTGTGGTTTGATGTCTCTGTGTATGACATTCATTTTGTGTAAATAATCGATGCCACATGCTAGCTGTGCGATCAAGTTCATCCTATCCGCATTCTGATGGATTAGTATGTAGTTCTTCAGCTCGTATTCTATATATGGGAATACCATTGTCAAGAGTGTGTCAGTGTGAATTATTGTGATGAGACGTATGATATTTGTATGATCCAGTCTTTTGAGGATTGATATTTCGCGGAGAGCCGTTCCTGGCATTCCCTCACGCTCATTGAGTCTTATTCTCTTCAATGCAACACGCTCTCTTGTTTCTGCGTTGAAAGCCTCATAAACATCTCCATATGTTCCTGATCCAATAAGCTCGCCAAGAATGTACTGTGTCATTGTGTTTGTTGCATCAGTTTAATAATGCTTGATGATGTTTCAGAGAGCAAGGATATAACAAATCGTAATCAGCATGAAACACAAGAGAAATACAACGCATTAATAAGCATAAAGGCTGAAATAATGCAAAGGATCAGTTACCAATAACGGTCGGAATCTCTGAATTATCCAAGTTATGGACATCCTTGTTGGTCCAGTGGTTAGGATAGCTGCCTCTCACGCAGCAGGCTCGGGTTCGATTCCCGGACAGGGAAAATCTTTTTTCGTACATAGCAAATGATATCTCAATTATATGCGATACCTGACTTTTAGCTCCTCAATTTACTGGCTGATACTAATCATTGCATATATCATACTATGTGAAATGGGGGTTTACTATATCTATAAGCATGAATGTTAACATGCAAAGTAGATGTTATAAATATTTCTACATATTAAATAAATGTTAATACATAAAATTATTGCGATTACAACACATTCCTACTTATTTACTGCATCAACACAACACAAATATCAAACACAATCTCATTTAATCACGATGATAAACAATCTGCAATAGCGTGTAAACACACGGCATCCATATCTCTACATTGTTCTCTCCACTCTTTGAGCATTCAGAAGCAATCCTCTGCACATTCTGCTTCATCTCCTCAACACTTACATTATTCTTCAACTCCATGTTTATCTCATTCAATCCTCTCAACACACTCGTTCCAAAGGTGTTTCTAGGCACACTCTTATACAATGTAAACTTCTTGGACACATCCTTGAGCTTGCTCTTCATTATCAGGTTCGCTTTCTTAGATGCTTTCTCCGTTAAGTCGTCTATCAGAGACTCAAACTCAGTAAGAATCTTTTCAGAATCCAAGTCATCTTGCTTTACTGCATTACTCACACTTTGATGTCCCATTTGAGGCGGTGGAGATCTCATAACAGAGCTTCCAGATCCATTCATGCCTATTCCTCCAGGCTTCAAGAAACTTTCCCGATTACTCATCATTGGACTTGAGATCATTCCAGGCTTAGGGATCCCAATTTTTGGTGGTGTGCCCTTCCCAATCATCGAACTTCCTGCTCCTTGAGCCATCGATCCATAAACAGGCGTTGACGGCGATTTATTTAGATATTCAGAAGATGCGCTTGCAATAGATGCATAAAGTTTAGAAAGTATCTCCTCCGATGCACTTGCATATGCTGATGACCCTGATGTGCCATATCCAGGTCTTGGAATGCTTGCACGAGGTTGTGGTGTTTGTAAAGCAGGTGATTTACTGTCCACTTTTCCTAGGCTCGGTGTTGAAGATACTTGTGGCCTCGGTGGAATGCCTCCAATCAATGGCATCGGTGGCGTGGTCTTAATCTTATTCAAGCCACTTGAAGACGCTTCCGTAATCATAGATCCTCTTTTTAAATCATTCTGTACATGCGAGTCACACTCTCCATGCTTCTGAGACATTCCATACACACTCGCATCCTTATGCTTTGGAGAAGTAATCACTTTCTGCGATTCATGTATATTTTGAGACCCTTGTTTAGTAACAGTAGGTCTATGCGTATCTTTCACATCATAAATATTCTCACTTTCAGTTAAACTTCTACTACCAACAGTATGATGGATCTTCAAATTCCCAAGATACGTGTTTATGCCTACATCATCATACTTAATATCCGGCGCCTTTTCTCCATGTGCTATTCCATACCAGAAATACTCATTAATCATCTGATCTTTGTATGCTCCTCCCATCAACTCCAAATCACTGACCAAGCCCTTATACTTCTGGAAAAATTCACGTACCTCATACACATTTGTTGGCTTCTTGTACATAGACGCTTTCAGTTCAAAATACTTCTCAAGATCGTTCGTAATCGCATACACACACAACTTCTGCTCATCTCTCAACTTCTCTGCCATCTCCAATGAGTTTTCAACAAAATCTTCATCATCTAGCATCGAAAAGCTGATCGTTGCAAGAAAAACTAGCCATTGATCTGCAGATATCTTCTCTAAAAGCTTTGAAAACACAGAAGTTACCTGTGTAACCGATAGTAAAATCAACATGTCATCAAAGCTATCCAGGCACTCCGGAAACTCATCCTTGTCCTTTGCCAATGCAAGTAGAAGCGATAAAGAAACTTTCTTTTTGCTTTTTGTTGCGTTTTCATACGCCTCCTCCATGTCTCCTCTGATAAGTGATAGAGTCAACGGATCACAAAGATCAAGCTTTGCATCAAGCTTCAGTCCTTCAATACCTTTGCTCAAATCTTCTTCATCTCCAGAGCATCCTTCATTCATCTTCATACACTCTTCTAACATAAGCTCACCCAGTTCTTCTCTGTTTAGTTCATACTTCCCATTATTGTACAGCAACTCCTTAACTTTCCTATGAAACTCATCCTCCTCAACATTGTCCAGGTATTCGTCCTCAATCACATAAGTTTCCTTTGCAATAACCTTATTTCCAATAATGCATGAAGAGTATCGTGGAACCACATTCATGCTTACCCTAGGAACTACCTCAGTGGTTCCAGATGCATAAGAAAACGCCATCAATGGATCTTTCTTCGAAAAGCTCATCTCAATTACTCCATCAACATCAATCGTATCAACCACTCTGTTATCAGACATCTCAATTATGCTTATCTTCTCTTTTGACGCAGCTGCAATGTGCAACTCATCAATAGCAGACAGGCCAATCATCCCATTCTCATGCTCTCCTATCTCACACATGCTATCAGAGCTTAGGTTGAAGCACTGCAGTGCCTTCTTGTCTGTGGCAGCAAGCACAGAAGTTGATCCGCTCGGGTGCCACATAACATCATTCACAATGTTTATCCCATCTCCTCCAAGCGTCATTGCCACATTCTTCGCCCGTATGTCTAAAATAAGTATCTTTCCATCATCTGTACCTGCACAGAGGATCCTCGACACCTTCTTGTTCCATGCAAGACATGTAATGTTGGACGAAATCGATATATCGCTTGTGTACTGGCTATCAAGCTTGTTCAAATTCCAAAATATAATCTTCCCGTTCGATGACCCAGCCGCAAGTACCTCCTTCGACGGATTGAAGTCAAGTCCAAGAACACTTCCTTCCAAAACATTACAGCTCGAGAGCATTTCAAACGAGACTCCCTTTTCTGGAGCAGCTGTATATAAAGTCATCTTTCCTTCTTCATTGCCAGTCGCCAAAACACTGTGCCCTTTCCCCTCGCACCACTTCAATCTATAAAACTTGTTGTCTGTCTGTAGTGACGGATACTGTATGCCAAGACTGTAATCATACAGAAACAGTTCAGATGTCAGCGAAAACGACGTATCAAATAGCTTGCTCTTTGTTCCCATCGCCATGAACGGGCTTTCATCAGAAAACGCAGTCAGACATCTTTTGTTGAATTTCATTTAAGGGGTCTTCAAAACACACAACTTGAATCCATCCATCTATCTATTTAATATCACATTCATCACAACTCAACATAATTATAAATGCCACAGCATCAACAATACAAATAATTATATCAACATTTATGTTACTCTACTGTTCTGTTCATTCAACATCTATATTATTCATTAACATTGGTTATTATATTGTTAATGCATAATCTTTTTACTTGTCAACATTGGTTATGCTATTGTTAATACATAATCTTAGTATTTACCATTATTGACTCTACTGTTCATTCAAGATCTTAATAATATTCAAAAACATCCATTCTATTGTTAATCCACTCTATTGCTCATGAATACCTTAGTATTTACTATTATTTAAAATCCTTAATCATCATCCATTAACTCTTACTGCCTGTGTATAATGCACTAAAAAAACTTGCTTCAACACTGTCTCCCACAAACACAACTTTCATAGATGAGCTCTGTGGTCCATACTCCATCTTCATAGTATGGAACAAATCCGATGTTTCAAAAATGCTCTTGAGATTCTTTCCTATTCCCTTTGCCTTCCATTCATCTGTGCGTTCCATCTTAAACCTAACCATAGTCCTGCTACCACGCACTTCTCCCATTCCATTAGATATTCTTACTTCAACCTTTTCGTTCTGGATTTCCTTGCACATCGCTTTCATCATCCCTGGATCAAGGCCTATCACATACATCCTTGGCTCAGATCCAACTTCAAATGGCTGTGCATATGCATGGAAAACACTCCTTCTAAACACATACCCCTCAAATACATACTCAAACATCATTACATACTCATTTGTAGTTATTCTTAGATGCTTCATCTTCTTCATGTAGAATCTTTGTCTTGGAATCGATAAATGCTTATTCTTCAAAGTCAGGCTTTCAAACACACTGCTGCCAAGGATAAATTCAAGAACAGCCGTCTTGTCAGTAGAAACCACCTGAATACAAACCGTATACATTGTGTTAATTGAAATAGTAGGCGCTTTGATTACCTGCATCATCCTGTCGATGATTATCGAATTGCGTGCTGTAATTGTACAGTCCATTATACCTTTTAGGGCATTCAATGACTCTACTTTGTCTTTGTATGTGATGGAACGCATTAATAATGCATTAATAGCTTGTATTCATGCATTGCATTGGATTGTTAAAAAAGAGAACATTGCTCATGCATAATGGCACATCCAAGGTTGTACAAAATTTGCTCCCTCGGAATGAACGACAAGGAAATCAACTCAATAGACTTTGTGAAGGAGCGAACAAAAGAAATACAGGCAATAGAAGCTGCTATTGATGCAAATAGGAGAAAGTCCATGCTGTTTCAGAGACTTCCGTTCTATCTGAGAAGACGCACAAGAAGCCATGAAAAGCGAGTACGCCGAAGAAAAACTATAAGAAAGAAAGACAGGCACGGACTAAGAACACACACATGGTATGCAAAAAGATTTGAAATGGTCAAGACATGGGGCACATCAATTCCATTGAAGCGACGGCTTAAGAGCAGCAAATTCATATACAAGTCACAAAACAGAGGATATGTTTTTGACGAGTCATATAAGAAAGTTGTTGTCTATGAAAAAGAAAGTATAATGTCATTTGCATCTGAACTGGGAGTCAATCTTGAGATTGAGGATATTATCCAAATGATTGCTTTCAGAAATATTATTCTTGAAGTGATTGTGAGTAAGAAATATTTTGTCATTATTTCTGCTGAGTTAGAATTCTTGAAAATGTGTATTGAGGGATCGTTAGAGCATAGTAGAATTGAATGCTGCTTGTCGATTATAAAGGCTGATGAGATGTTTTTAGACACAATTACCGAGAGTTCAAGCAGATTTGCAAAAATATATAGCAAGCAGAGATATTTAAGTGTTGATGATGCAATGGATACAGAAGTAGATCGAGTTTTATATATCAGAAGTATGTCTGAGCATGAGTCTGGAAAGATTCTTGTCAAGAGGAGCCAGGTGATGGGTCTTTGGCAGGATATTATAAATACAGGAATTGTGCCTGTATGTGTTGAGGAGCTGCAAAGACTTGCATTTGAAAATGAATATATGGTATATCCTTTTGATTATCCCAACAGCAGTCTTTATAAAGAGTTTGAACGCTCATACGTGGATCCTATGCGAGAAAAGTATGAAAGAACGCCGATGTCTAAGAAGATGCATATTGACACCAACTTAATGTATCTAGCAGCAGACAACATTGGATCTTTTGTGATATTCGAGCTGGAAAAGGGCCATATTGATAGATGTGCATTTATTTATGACGAAAGTGATAGATTGATAGGAAGAGTTGTAAGGGGAGGGTTTTGGTTCACAAAAGGATTGTGTGGTGGTTTAGCATGCATGACAAGTGAAGTGAAGAGTGGAGAAGAGTTTTATCTGAGAAACATCAATTCACAATATTTTTATCAAATCCGAATTATAAAGGTTTTTTAATTGTAAGGATATAAAGGGACTTTGACAAGCAATGATAATGACGTGTATATCACAAAGACATGTGTTTAGTATTTGGATGATTGTTGTTATATGAGGAGATGTTCTGCCCATAGATGAATGAATATGAGCTTTGTGGCAAGGTGTTTGTTTATGATACGAATTGTGATCTTAAGGCCTACTCGAATTTAGTGGAAAGCAATGTGAATATAGTGTATATTGGAGGCCTAGGAGCAAATATGACGGTGGATATGTTTACGGTCTCTCTTGAAAAGCACTGCACAAACAACGGTTATAGACTTATTATTCCACAGCTAAGATCACATCCACATTTTGGATTATTTACGATTGATGATGATGCGCAAGACCTGAATGAATTACTCATGAAGATTGAGAGTGATGTGGTTCTTGTGGGAAATTCAACAGGATGTCAGGACATTCTTCATTATTTGAAAGTGTTTGGGAATTCAAGCGTCAAGCTTGCTGTTTTGCAAGGAGCGGTCAGTGATGTGGAGTATGAGGAACATATAATGAACGATCTTGATAAGTATATTGTCCAGGTACGTGATATGAGCAGTGATGCAATCATTAAATACAGAGGTATGTATATAAAAGTGCAGAGATTCATGGATCTATTCTGCAGGTATGGGAAGGAGGATATGTTTTCAAGCTACTTGCCAGATGATTTTTTTATGAATCTGAATGTCACAAATACTAGGGTTTTATTTGTTGTTTCTGGTAATGACGAATACGGTGTATGCGACATATTACCAAAGCTGAAGCTTGTAGGTAATTCCTCAACGGTGTGTATACCTGAGGGCACGCATATTCTTTGCACTGACAGAGATATATCATTATTCCTTGGACATCTTGATAAAGAAATAACCAGGACTTTGAACACAGAATCAGTTTAGTGAGATTTATCCACAAGATTTGTTTTGTATTCATCTTGGTATTCTGCTATTTTGGAATTCAAGTGCATTTCGTGAGTATTAAATCATTTACATTATCTATTAAGGTATCTACCATGTGATCGGTCATGTAGAGCTCTGGATGCTGTGATAGCGAACACAGTTGAAGCCTTGTTTCTCTGAGGATGTGTGCAGCAGCATACTGGTTTACTCCTATTGAATCTATTGGCGTATCTAGCATCATAAGAGCAATCAGGCATAGACTCCTGTGTATATTTGGTCGTGTGTAATCATTGAATATCTCAACAAGCTTGATGGTGATCTTGTCTGCCCAAGATGCCTGAAAATTGAAGATAACAAATACCAACAAGTCCAAAACACTGCACTCATCTATGCGATCAAGCATATCTATCTCACTTATCATTTTTGATGCGATTGATTCCAAAGATAGCTGTCTGCCATGAAAGCACTTTAGAGTATATATTCTGTATGAATCATGCTCTGGAAGATCAAAGGAGTCGTGCATCAAAAGATAGTCTGCTAGCAAATATGCGTCATTCCTTCGAGTGAATGCCTTTTGATTACATGCATTTGCAATGTTTTCTGAAGAAATCAGCGAGAGTGCCTCCTGCGTATATTGAGCATTATCTTTTATGATAAGATATATAAGGCGCCACTCACATGCATTGACTAGCGATTGCATTTCAATTCGCTTATGCACTGAGCATTGGATCCTTGGAAAGTCTGGGTTCTTCAGATCTATGAGTGAACTCAAAACCTGATCTGTTTCATTCTGATGTGTAGCTCTATACTTTAGTATGGCATCCCAATTCAGTTCATTGAAGTAGTTTTGGTTGAATGTGCAGTCTTTTAAAAGATGAACCAGTAGCGCCATCATTTCCTTAGAAAACCCATTTCTAAGAACCTCCAGTGTATTTTCAAATACCTCTGCAAACGTGAGTTCCTTTTTAAAGTTGACATCGCATTCAATCAGTCTGGATATCAGCTCTGTTTTTTTCTTCTTTACCATATGAACACAGTAATAAGCTGCATTCGGTATTTTTGGCATGCACTTTGGAAATGCTTCTGATATGCTCAGCTCGTATAAAAGGTCGTAAATATTTTCTTCTTCTTTATTTTCCTGAATGCAGCTGCATATTGCACCCAGACTCGAGTGATTGCTTACAATAATGTCGATGAACTCCATCCTGCTTCTGCATTCAAGAGTGTTTTTTATCACCTCAATATGTATGGATACATCCTCCATCTCTCTCATTGAGTTTATTACGCTTTGCAATGCACAAATACCTACTTCGACAGGATGTGTCCTTGAAGCCTTCAATATCTCGTTCAGTGCATCAAGCCTGTCTTCATAGTATATGGAATCATTCAATCGGTTCGATAGAATGTCTAGCTCTTCTTCTATGCATCTATTGACTGGTTCTGCATGTCTTTTGAAAAACATTCCAGGTGGGTCATCCATTCCAAATTGATTAATGTCGTGCTCTTCATGTGCCATCTTGCTACACTTTTACAAAACATACAAATACAAAGAGCAATCTTATCCATAATACTCACACATTCATGTAAATAAAAACCATTTATTAGCGATATTACACAATCAAGGCTTAGTTCATGCCTCATGCTTCGATGGCCAGAGAATCTGCATAAACCCGACTTGCTTCCGCTGTCTCAGATTCTTAGAAAAGTCAATAATCATGTTCCTGTCAATCGATGGACTGCTTTCATAGAATTCAGTGAAGTCTACCAGATCCATATATCCTTTACCTCCTCTATCGTAGCTATCCATCAGACTTTTGACATCCTCTTCTCGGCCACTCTGACCCATTATGTTATCTACTCTAATAAATACGTTTCTGCAGAGCTTTCCGTCTCCATTCAGATCAAGTATGTCAAACAGATACTTCACCCTGCTCTTCACATCACTCTTTTCAGAAAATATTCCCAGAAATGCAAGGAAGTGTGGAAATGTCATCCTGTCATAGTCAACCATCTTTTCTATGCTTCGCATGATCAGCTGACTGAACGGATTTGACTGAAACTCAGGAATGTTGTTCAATTCGTTGTATGTCAGATACCCATGTGTCTCTTTGTCCAAAAACTGAAACCTTTCGTATAGGTTTTCTATCTCTCTGTAATCAAACACAGTGCTGTTTTTCAACTCCTCTATTTCCTCCTCACAAAGCATTGTGCTGCTCAATGATCCCATTGGGGTGCATCATGATTCTTATTAAGAATGTTTCATGATGCTTGATAAACATCATAGTGTTTACGAGCATGATCAAGAAGATATACGGATTCAGCTCAAGCGGAGAAACAAGACTGAAGAGGACGTATGAAAGCTCACTTTCTGATGAGGATATCAAAGAGATTGTTTTAAGTCATGTAGAAAAAAACATTGTGGATGGCAAGCAAATGGTTGTTTTCAACAGATTCGGCGACATATTCATTGCATTTGTCGCTGAAAATGAAAATGGAATGTACGTACTTTCTCTGATAAACAACCTCATGTCGATTTACGACAGATTTTTCAGCAAAGTGTGTGAACTCCACTTCATCTACAACTTCAAAGAGACGCACCTGATCCTTGACAACTACATCGTAAATGGAAAATGTATTTCCAGTGATGCTTTTGAGGTAATTAAGCAAGTTGAATGCATGAGATAGAATGACACATGATCAAAGAATAAACCAACACAAAATTTAATTCATTCGGCACTTGTTATATATTTTCTTTCTTATATTCGCTTGTGTTCTCATCCTTGCGCTTTTCAGACATTTCGATGTTTATCTTTTTTATTTTCTTGAGAAACATGTCTATATTTCCATTGCATTCCTTAAGCACCACTCTTGCAGACTTTCCTATTCTATTTCTGGTTTCAGGCGAGTCGTAGTATCTTCTATCGCCAGTGTTTTGTCTGTCTGTCATGGAGGGTCTGTGGCTCTGTTGTTTATATGTAAGGCACAATGCATGCCATTCAATGCGTTATTTATATAATGTGTGGAGCATTATGCGAGTTTTTTATTGCATTATGATAACAATGTAACTACGCATATGCAATAAGTTGTGCTATGGCTTTGCCTATTTATGATATGCATGGAATGGCCAGCCCATCATGTATGAATTTACACTTTTATATCCAGATATCAATAATTTTGATCAAATAAAAGATATTGCATTGAAAGCATGTTTAGATAACACCTTTGATGACGAAAGCCAAATAAATGCCATTAATAGCGATTTGAATTCAATATACATGCATATTAAGAAAAACTATATGAATGTTATGCATCAATTGGAAAGTAGAAAAGTGTATGATTTTCTAAAGCTGAGGAAGAGGTTTCCCAAGAAGAACCATGTAATTTCTGAGTTTTGCAAGTTCAAGCTTGTGGATACTCTCGATAGTAGTGGTCCAATGTATGAGCTTATGGATGGAATGCAAAAAGCAACAATTAAGACAGAGGAGAGAAGGTGTCCTTTTTGTAATATAAATGTGCCAGCCAATACTATGAGCATGCATCTCAAAGAAGCAAAGTGCGGTCAAGAAACTTCTGTAGCAGAAGAAAAAGTGACTGTTGTGTTTGATAAGGGAGTGAAGACTGAGTATGAGCAGCTTGTATTTGATGCAATGAGTGTTAAGATGTTGAAGAAAATGGTTTATGACCGAACTGGAGTATCAGTTAGCAAGCAAGCTATGTACAGAGGGGATACAGTTTTGAAGAATGATGAAATTGTTGCGAATGAAATGATTGTTTTGAAACAGAAGAGGCGTGAGCAGAGATAATGATTTGAAGTATAAAGGCCCCTGCAATGGAGTTTCAAGCACTTGATGTTCTGAAGAACTCGAGGAATAAATATGTAAAAGTGATGACACTGAATAACAAGATGTACCGTGGAATGCTTGAGAGTTTTGACATGCATGTGAACACCTACTTGAAGGAGGGATACATCGAAGCCGAGGGATCTGAGGAAGTGTTTGTAGGAGATGTATTGATCAATGGAGGAACAATAGCTTTTTTTGATATTATGTAAGAAAGAAGAATAAACGGAGTTATTGTTATTTATTTAGAACTATGCATTATTTGGATGGGGGTTATTGAGCTTTCATCGCAGTTATATGATGCACTTGTGTTTGTTGGTAAGTTTTCATCTAAAGTAACTATATCTGGAGCTGGAATGTGTTCTGAGAACATTCTGATTGAGATGCCGGCGAAGTGTGATTGTGAGTTTACTGTACGTATCAAGGATCTGATGGAAATGCTTGAGAAAACCAGAGAGTTTGTCTTTGAAGAAGGAAAGCTGAAGTATAAATATGAGATTGATGTTAGTGATGACAAGATAGAGGTTGAAAGACACGTGCGGATTTTTGATGGTATACATAGAATACAAGGCGGTGTTTTGTTAATGAGCCTTTTAATAAGCGATTTTAAAGTGTTGAGTAGAGATGATATTGAGATTACAGCAGATAAGGAAGGAAATATGGTGTTTAGATCGTTTGGAATGGTACGGACAGAACTGAGATATGCTGGATCAAAGGTTGTGGATCACACAATTGACTCTTTAAGAGTCTTGGTAAGATCGAAGGATCTGCGTGTTGTTGAAGCATTGCGTGGAGATGTTATTTTTTCATTTCTTGACACGCATATTCTTGTCTATTCGTTTGAACGCGTACATACTGTGGTTGTCCAAATACGCCTGCTTGTTGACTGAATAGATCTCTGATAAAAGAGATTTGATGGCCATGCAGGGATATTAATGCAGGATGTGCCTGAAGGTATTTATGTATTATATGTGATATTGATTTGTTTTGTTTTGTTTTTTTAATCCCCTATGCATGACATTGAGTATTTGCTGAAGTATCTGCTGGATAGTGCGACATTGAAGGTTGAGAAGCTTGAAGATATTGCCGATGCTCAGCAGATGGCTGCATTTAACAAGAAGTTTGGAGATACGCGGCGAATCCGTGGTTTTTGTGCGGAGATAGGGCCTACGACGTATTTTCCTGTTTTTAATGTTCCTCTTAAGGCAGATTCGATTATTCACAATGTGAAGTTCTGTGAAGTTGCAGTTGGAGAGTCGATATATGTATCTAAAGAGTATGTGAAGCAGATGAATCCTCCGGGACATTACGACTCGTTTATTACGAGTGAGCATGGATATCAGGTTGGGTTTCTTCCTGACTCGCAGATGGACATGAAGGAGTATTTGTATGCAATTAAGGATACAAACAAGGTTCTGCCACTTTTTGATGTGACTTTTGAGTATGACGTGGAACTAGAGATGAGGAGTAAAGGAAGTTTTGTGTGTGACAGATGCCGGACGAATCAATCTGTTTCGTTTTGCCCTGCAGAGCGAGCAAGCTTTTGCGAGATGTGTGACGCTGAGGTGCACAACGACCATTTTCTGAAGAGACATGTAAGATATTACTTCAATGAAGTGGGAAAGAAGAAGTTTATTTACTGTGAGAGCCATCCTGAGACGATGGTTGATTACTTCTGTGAAGAGTGCCTGATTCCTGTGTGTACGAAGTGTAAGATAAATGGAAATCATTCTGAGCTTCCAAATGGGTCGCACAGTCTATTGAATTATGTTGAGGCGTGTGATAGTCTGCAGAGGATGCTTACGACAGGGAATCTGCAGCTGGTTGACGAGGAAAGGGTTTTAAAGGACTGTGTTGCTGAGTTCAGAAAGAATGTGAGGATGTTCCAGAACAACATCAATGATGTTCGTAACAAGATTGAATGTGAATACAAGAATGCACTGAATGAGCTTCATGCGTTTGAGAAGAAAGAGTTCCAGGTTATCAATACACATTACATTTCATATCTCGGGAGATTAACAGAGCTTGAAAGGATGAGAGAGTATCCGACCAATCTTGAGCCGTCACAGCTGCTTAAGACGTTCAAAAGCGTTGTAATGCAGAGAGAGGCTGTGCCGCAAGAGGCTGAGAATGTAATTTTCAAACCCGCAGAGATTTCACTGAAGGGACATCTTACTCTGAAGGATGAGGAGACATATATCACAAGGAAAGGCTATTCATCTAGAATGGATAAAAGCACGCAGTTGTATGTTGAGACCCGAGGAATCAATGTGAATGTTCAAGGTAAAAATAAATGAGTTCTATAGTTTCTGATGTTTGTCTTTTTGGGCAAATTATTTCTCCTTTTGAATTAGCCTTTTGAGATTTTGAGAATACAATAATCTTTAATAGAGATGGCAATTAGACTAAAGCGAAAACGGCGCATAAGGGAATGAAAAGCGATTGACTGTTACTTCTCCTATAGTAATCAAAATAGTTTGATTCATGAAAGGCCATGGAGGAGCAGATGGCTTTGAAGTTTGAAGATGTGTTTCTGAAAGTGCCATGCAGAAGCTTAGATGCAAATAAAGAGTACATAGAGCTAGTATCTGGGATATCTGGACAAGTATGCTCAGGAAGACTTACTGCAGTTATGGGAGGAAGCGGAAGTGGCAAGACAACCTTTCTGAAGCTACTGCTTGGAAGGGTAAGTAATGATGCACTAACCTCAGGAATTATATCGCTGAATGGCAAACAAAGGGTTGCATATGAGTGGCTAAAGAGTGTTTCGTACATGGAGCAATTTGATACGTTTTCGCCATATCTGAGTGTTGAGGAGTCCATAAGATACTCTTTCATTTTCAGAGGGAAAACAAAGCCAAAAGACTTTAGGATTAGTAAAGCTATGGATGAGATAATAAGTGAAATGGGACTGGAGAAGATACGGAATTCTCTAGTAGGAGCTATCTCTGGTGGTGAACGCAGAAGACTGATGCTTGCGATGGATCTTGCAGCAGAGCCAGATATAATCTTTCTTGATGAGCCAACAAGTGGACTTGACTCACAACTAGCGCTAGAGATTGTCCAAATCCTGAAGAAATATGCAGAGTCGAAGAACAAAATCATCTTGATGACTGTGCATCAGCCGGGCAATATGATGCTTGGCATGTTTGATGACATAATGTTTTTGAATAAGGGGAGAATGGTTTATATGGGTCCTGTATCAGGATTGGAGGGATTTCTTGAAATCAATGGAATGCGCAAGCGATCTGAATTATCTATTGCAGAGTGTCTTTTTGAGATCAAAGCAGATTCGTTGGTTTCTGAACAGCACAGTGCCGAGACACAAATTACAAGTTCCAAAGTAATGGAAAAATCAAGCGAGTATTGCATAGCCACGGTATTTTTATGGAAACATGTATGGTATTTGCTCAATAGACAGTTTAAGATCGATTATAGAAACGGAATGATATCAAATATACTGCTGTTCAAGCTGACAATGCTGGCATTCTTATTTTTATTTCTATGTTGTAAAGTGAAGCACTCTGTTTTCATGTTCATTAGCAAGATGTTTCCATTATATTCTGAGAATGGGAAAGGATATATAGATGACCTTAAGGTATTCCTTATAAAAGTGTATCCAAGGCTAGGCGTGATGTATGCAGATATTATGGATTTCCTTTCATACAATCTGATTCCGTTCATAACATCGTTTTCGATATTTAATGACTCTTCTTTCCTTGATAACGAGGCACTATTGAAGAAGGAGATGTTTCGATGCGATTACAGTCAGTTTTCGTTGTTTGTATCCATATTGATATACGAATGCGGATTTTCATTGTTGAGGTCGTTGTTCTTTTGCATGCTTATTGGATTCACACAGTTCAGGGACATACTGACATCACGAACTGTGCTGATGATTACTGCAATGCCTCTTTCTATGGTAGTTTTTATGATTGCAGTCAAATCGTTTTCATCCAAGGCATATCCGTTAAACATCAGCAGAGTTGCAGCATTTGTCCTCACAACGTTTTTGAGACCATTTTCATTGAGCATAGAGCTTGAAGAGTTGTATGAAAAGTATGTGTTTATGAAATACCTGTATCCATTTTCATACTTGCTGTTTTTATGCCCGTTTCTCTTTATAGATACGCTCTTTTATGCTACTCTTGGTGAGAGTAAAAGCATATCACCTGGATTTAGAATACTGCTGAGTCACTTCAATAACATAACAATATTTTCAAGAGGATCTTCCAAGAGTGTTATGAACAGAAGCATAACATTTCTAAACAGATGCTATCTTTCAAATAGCTCTTTGGTGATGCTGATTGTATTTTCATTATTGTTGACTCTTGCATTGTCCATGGCGTTCCTTATATTTAAGTTCAGTCCAAAAGTAAGAATGACTCTGAGCAAGATGAGTCTAGCAATGGATCTAAAGGAGGTTACTACAAACTAATAAATAATTTCAAGATTTAGTTTATGGTTTAGAGATACGCATGGGAAGGGTGTTTAAGAAGTTTCGCCTTCAGAAAGCAAAGGAGCGAAGAGTCAAGAATGACAAGCCAAGAGTGGGCAAATTGCAAGAAATAATCAGCCACAAGAAGGAGCACGACGATGTCGAAAAGATTTTTTATTGTCTCAATGTTTCTGGCAGAAGAAGAATGGCATATCGAAGAATACTAGACTTGGATGAAATTGAGTTGCAAAAGAATATATTTATTGTGTCTGAGAAAATACTAGATGTTGTTGTAAACTTTGATCCAATAGACAAATTGTTCTATCCTGCATTCAAAAGAATACTTGGGTTGAAAAACAGTTATGCAATACACGGCTTACTTATTGATTATTTTATTGCATCAATTCTTTCTAGTGTAAAGCATCAGGAGTTTGGGATGTTTTTACTTAAACAAGTTCCTCAACTGTTATTCAACAACAAAGGCAGAATAACCGATTCTCTTCCAAATGGAGAGCTTAAATCAAAGATAGAAAGTCTGAAAGGAAAGGTCAAATGCCCTGTAATCAAATTTGATCAAAAATACACACTACTGAAAGAAAATATCATATTAGATTAATTAAATAAAATTTGGATTGAATTAATGTTATTGTTTACTAGCTATGTAAATTAATTTGTTTGAGAGGTCAAGAAGTAAAACGCCGAGTTGAAATACGCTTCATAGAGAATGTCAAATACTTCAAGATCTTCAGTTAAACTTTCAAAAAATTCAAAAATCGACCATTTTTCATCTTTCTTCCACTGAATTACAGTTGTTTCGATTCTTTTTTCATTCAAACAGATCTTTTTTGTAAGTGTAGTATTGTTTACGAAGCTATTTTCATGTAATTCAACATGGACTCTGTACATATACCCGTCGAGATAGTCAACTTCTAGCTTTTTTATCCACTTGGCATCTATGTTGTCATCTTCATCGACAGGAAGCAGTGCTTTTGCTATTTCATAATTCAAAAACACTTGTTCCCAATATGTATTCGAAATGCCAGGTAATCTATTTACAAACTCTCTGCATTTCACAAAAAGCGGTTTAATCATTTTATGCCATCTTAGTTTGCATTCAAAGTCTTCTTTTGCAAACTTTTCATATTCATCGTCTATTTCTGATTGTATATCGTCCAGATATTCAAGTATCTCATTATTTTCCATTCCAGGGGATTTATACAATTATTTTACGAATACAGTTATATTTGTATCAACTTCACTTTGCATAAACATGGTTTAATAATTAATTTAGTATATCAAACTTTACTTGCTCAACTACAACAACATGCTTAATAACTATTTAAATGGCTTAAATGCAAGTAATTATTGTTCTTTCGGTGGATAAATATATGATATAGTGCGTTCAAGTTGATACTGCATCATAACGCATTCATATTCATTAATATGTGCTATACAAGCTGTTATATATTCATATATTGAACAATAAAGTAGTATGTTCGAATTAATATACTCAATATTTAGCTTTTCTATCTCATCCGTGTTTTTTGCTTGGAATTCTTTGCGCTTTCATATTTAGATTTTGCCACCATGCAGATACGCATTTTATCCATACGTATCAACGAAAACGTTTCTTCTGTTGCTTTATATTCAGATTTCATTTTGTTTATTGTATACTCAAGCTCAGGATCAGTAATTACTTCAGATCCCATTTTATCTCTAATATTTGCTTCCTCATTCGTTGAAGGATTTTTGATGTTCAAAATAACTTGGTTGTCTTCTTTGTTGCTCATTCCAGGCATCATCCTTAAAATTTATTGTATTTTCTCAATACCTTTCTTTTAGCATCAAAATATAAATATAATACGTTTTATTACGATCAATCATTCTAATGCTGTTTAATTCAAAACCGGTAATATTTTAGAATCTGATAATTCTTAAGATTCTATACCATAACATTTAGAAGATCTGCAGTTACTGTGTTTTTTTTATTATCATTAGAAATACAAATAATCATTAGTATATAAACCAAAAAAATAAATCGGAAGCATAAATGATTTGTTAAACTATCACGATTTTCATTTTGAGCAGATTCCTCAGGCAATTTTTCATCACTTGATTTCTGCGAATCGTTAGAATCTTTATTGTTTGTTTGAATAATTTCATTTTCTATATTTTTTATAAGATATTCCCATGGAAGAGAATTTCGATTGTATACCAAATATATTAAAAAGGTATACATTATATTTTCATTCGGTAGACAATGCACATGCGCTGAAAAAGTAGAAAGATCTGTATCGATCTTCAAATCAACTGCATCAGTACTCCCTGATTGTTTATATTTGCCGTCAATATTTTCTATGATTTTTTTGAGAATTTCAACATTTTCATTGCCTAATTCTACCATAATATTAACTATATTTGATGGTATTTCTTGATTAAATAATATTGTTATTAAATCACAGTTATTGCAAAAGTTTTTTAATCCCTCATTGAGGATATTACTATACAATGGTATTATACTACTTAATTCCTTAATAGAAACCAGGGTGGGAATGATGTTATGATCTTTAATCTCAAGACACACTATTTTTTTAGGATTCATTTTACTTATTAATATATCTATTTCGATGTCGATTTTGAATAAACATTGTAGTTTATTACCTATTTTCTGACGCATATACATCATAATAATAAAATTAACAGTGACCCTAAGTATATCATCAGCTTCGTTTATGTTCAATCCTGGGTATTTTGAATTTAGTTCTTTTTTAATTTCTGTTGTTAATAATGGATCTTCTAAATTAAAATATTTTCCCAGTATTTTTTTTAATTTAGCAATATCAATTAGATTTATATATAAAAATAGTTTGCTTTCATATACATCTTTAGTCTTATAATTAGGTTCTGAGATCAGTTTTTTTACATATTCATTTATCCCATTCTTTTTGATTTCTTTTTTGATTTCTTTTTCGATTTTTTTGATTTCTTTTTTGATTTCTTTGGGGTTTTTTTCGATTTCTTTTTCCATTTCCATCAAAATATTTTCTATATTCTCACTGTCATTAACGGTCACTCCATCAAATTGATCTTCACCAGCTTTGGATTGCAGTTCTTGTTTGTTTATTGTCGTTTTTGGTTTGTATAGGCTGGTTTCTTGAGGTATACTACTATCATTAAACGTTAACTCAAGCATGTGGGATGTAGGTTCATGATGAACACAACCCGATGTTTGTGTAGTCTTACTTGTACGAATTAGCTTAATTCCAAATAAACCAACTTTGATGGAAGTTTTAGTTTCTTTTTGTGTCTGCTGCATGGTATTCTGCATACCTTACCTTATTTTATATACCGTTATAAATTAAAACCATCAGATTATTATATTACATTCACTTTATTGTAATTATCATACCATTCGTATCAAATACAAACATTTACATATCCATTCACTTCTCTAATCAATCAAAGTTTACTTCTTACATTATTGTTAAGTTGTTGCATTCCTTCTAACTTTGGATAAAGTTCACTAACCTTTACTGGTCTAGGCATC